>NC_067490.1:33215168-33515168 GCF_947179515.1 Apodemus sylvaticus
TTTCTATGAGGCATCCGTGTCTCTTTAAAGAAACATTTGTCAGGAAGGGTGAGTTCAAGATGTGTCATTTTAATTATTACATGAGTAACCTTCAGATTCAAAATGATTTTTTGATTCACCCACTGAGTGAAATGCATGAAAACTAACCAAACTTCTTTTTTTCCTAATATTCCTGAGATTTTCTGCTCCTGTGACTTCCAGTCCAAATAGCCTAGCAACACCAATGTAGAGATAAGTCTAATAGTTAAACGCCATTCTCTGAACCATGAAAAAATCAATACAAAAGTGTTTGCTGGCTTGATGAGAGTGAAGATATGACTGTCACCTGGGCTGGTGTCACAGACGCGGGTTAAGGCTCTTGCATGGAAAAAAGTCTGATGCCCTTCAAGGCCTCACGAAGTTTAGCAATCTCCAGAGAGGGACTGTGTGAAGAAAAGCTGCTGGCTTCTATTTGGTTTTTCCTACTGCTGTGATCTCTAACTAATCAAGATGCTTGCTCACAACCACAATTGTGGCTTGGATATGAGGCATTGCAACAGGAAGCCCTTATGTAAAAGATTTCCTCACCCACTGATGACTGATAATTGGATCATGATGTATCTAACTTTTACAATGGATCAACCCACTGATGAATTTGTAGATTGACGGTCTGTTCGGAAACGGGACCTGCTTGAACAAAGTGCGTTGCTAGAAGCTTGACCTCTGAAGAATGTCCAAGCCTTCCTGCCATTCTTTCTTCTTCCTGGTCATGATAAAGTGAGCAGCTTTGTTTGACTCTGGCTTGCAGTCATGATACTTTGTCTCACCACACAATGGGCCTACCAATAATATAACCAAGTGAACAAGGACTGAAGTTGGTAAAATAAAGTCACTGAAACCATGAGTCAAAGTAAGTCATTAATCCTTTCAGTTCTCTCAAGTACTTTGCCACAACAAGAAGAAACTAAGAATCATATCTATCTGTGTGTATATATGTTCATTTGAATTGTAACAATTACTATAATGAGGACCTAGAAACATCAGTCACTTAGAAAAATATCCATCATTTAGACAGCTCCTGAGCAGGTGTGTTGACAGATTTTTTTGGGAGGAATTGGTAGTGCAATGAAGAGACCCAATAGAGGGATCTCAACAGAGGATGCTTCCAGGACAGGATAGAAGGAAAGTCAGTGTAGGAGACACTATGGGAGCATTAGTTGAGTATGAGTAAGAAATTCCATAGCAAATTAAATTGCACTGCTGTATTCTAGAAAGTTAAACCATCCAAACCAGGGCTTTGTGACGTCATCCATGATACCTAAGTAGAGAGAAGAGCAAACATAAGAACCCACCATAATCCAGGTAAGGCTCTGGGAATTATGAGAGTGTTAGATACTACTAGCAAAAAGTACAAAATATCTTTGAATTCTCCAGTTTCACAATTAAAAAAAACATAAAAGAACTATGTAAAATACCCTGATATAATTTTGTTTTAATAAAAACTAATTTGATTTTTTCCAGTATACAAAAGATTGAGTATTTAATCCACTGTGTGCTGGGGCTACAACTATGCTAATCTGCAAAGCTGGCCTTCAACTTAATCTGTCTCAGGCTTTAAGACCTAAAGAATTAAACCTCCAAAATAGGAGCCTAGAATCCTATATTTTTTTAACAAGCACTTCAATTGAATCATAGAATCAGGAGAGTCTGAAAAATAACTAACACAAAACCATGCAAGATGCTTATATCTACAAGAGACTATTCAGAGGCTAGAAAGAACCAAGCAGTTAAGAGATCTTTCTGCTCTTTCAGAGGTCTTATGTTTGGTACCCAGTAGTCAGGGCAGAAAGTTCACAATGGTCTGTAATTCCAACTCAGAGACCAACACCCTTTACTGTCTTTTATGGGTACCTGTAATCATTTACACATGCCTAATTATATGCACATACACACATACATACACACATACACACACATAACACACACAATTTAAAATAAATCTTAAAATATACTCCTCAAATAGCAGTATATTTCAAAACTATTCTTTTCTTCTTTTTTGGAAAATACAATGTGGGCTCTTCTAGACTCGATGATTAACAAATGCTGCAGTGCTGCCTCAAGAGACCCTTAAACACACCTAGATATAGTATTTAGAAGCTTTGAAAGTACAAAAAAAGCATATACATTTTCCAATATTCAAAACCTATCAATGTAATTCAGTGAAAACCATACATGTGTGTCCCTGATAGACAAAGAATTTTCAGCATGCAGCATAGTCTCACTTCTGTGCTGCCATTAATGCTCATTAACATAAGTGACAATAAGTGCCAACATAGCTGTTGGACTGATACTCATTTAGGAAATTGCAGTTTGATACAGAAATAAACTTGCTTTTCTAAAAAAAAAAAAAATCAATGAATGTATTTCAAGAGAAGGTTGGTTCTATGAAGTTTCCAAGAGGAGGACTGCATGTTGTATTATTAATTGTAAGTTTTGTTCCACCTGTCTTTATAAGGTAAAATGTAATTGTGTTTATGTGTGTGGGGGGGGTTGAGTTATTCTTGTGTGTATAGGTATATGAGGTTAGATGTGTTTGTGTTTGTGTGTGTGTCTATGTCTATGTCTTAGTCTATGTATATATGATTTGTTGTGTTTGTGTGTGTATGTATATGGGATGAGTTGAGTTGGTGGGATGGGTATGTTGAGTTTTTTGTGTGTAGATTGGTGTGAGGTGTGTGTGTGTGTGTGTGTGTGTGTGTGTGTGTAAAAGCATGAGGTATATTTGAGTGTATATATGGGGATGAGCTATATTTGTGTGTTGAGGGTGAGTTGTGTCTGTGTGCCTATACGAGGGTGAGTTGTATTTATGTGTGGCTATAGGGTTGTTTTGAACACTTTCCAGCACACTCTTAATAGAACTCTCTCATTTTGTACATAAGTAAAATACTTATCAAAGAGGACTACATGCCATCAGCTCTACTGGAAGAAGCCTTTTCCTTAAGCTTATACAAACCATTTCCCAATTCTGCTGGCAAGGTATCTTCCTGGTCTTGGGAATAGCAAAATTCAGTTATGTCTTTCCCTTTTATTTATTTTTAAAGCATCGTTATCATGGAGAAATAACGATGCCAATGTTCATTCTTTTTTAAAAGACAACTGAGGTTGGTAATGAACAAGTTATATGAATAGGCCAGGAGTGGTAAGACTGAGCCTGAACCCTGCTGTGCTGAGCCTTTCCAGCCCTTCTGCTTTGGTTACCATAGCATCTTGGCTCTCATGAATTATACTGGATTGCCCTACCTGCCTGACTTGTCGCCCTCTCTGCTTTTCTCTTCTCTATACACTTTCACCATGTTCTTCCCCAACTCACAGCTACAGTTGTAACCTTAATTTTCTCAAAACCTGTTTTTAATGATGGTTCTTACATGGTTTAACTCCCCTGGTAGCTCATCACCCACCAGAAGTAGTGGAAAAGAAAGGATTTGGGGGCAGGGTGGGGAACCTGTTTAGAAAGGTTCTTTGGAGTAACTCCTGTCTGTGTTGTCTAGAAATCGACAGTTCAGTTCACAACTTAGACGAAGCAGTTCAAACCATTTGAAAACACCTCACAGATACACCAGCAGTCCAGTTCAGTAGAGTTGGGACAGACAATCAGCAGCAGAGGCATGATCTAGCCTCAGCCTCAGAACAATTCAACAGGAGGGACCAGCAGGAATACCAGGAGAAGTTCTTAGCTGTCCCTCTCTCAGCAAAGTGAAGATAATTGAAGACAAGACATCCACGAGTGTTGCACAGTTGGGTATACCAGCAAGCCAAGCTCTGTCTCTATCACTCCATGGAGTCCTACCTTTACCCTCCAAACATCAAGTGTCCTCTACATACCTTGCCTCAGCACAGGTCATGCCTCACTATGGGTCCTGCCTCAGCAGGTACATCCAGCCTGAGTCCTTGAAAGTGGCCACAAACTGTAGCACACAACCGGAAAGTTTTTGGTGTGTTTCTCTTTATGGACTCCCAACAAATGCAGCTTAACTATGCAATGTAAGGCAGGCATATGCATGTGTGTTGTTAGCAAAGAATCCTTCAGCACCTGTCCTTTCATGTGCTTGCTTTAGCAGAACATCCTCTCTCACGTGTTTGCTTCAGCGAAACATTCCTTCACTAGTCTGCCTTAGCCTTTCACACCCGCATCCACTTTATCGAAATGTTCCTTCACGTGTATGCCCCAGCAAAGTCCATCCAACCAACTTTCCAAAGAACCCTTAAGTTTCCACTTCAACAGTCCTGTCTTTCCCTGTCCTCAGAGTTGTCACTCTTCCTACCATTCCACTCTCTGCTCCACATTTAAAACAATGTGGCACTGACCCTGAGCAATTATGATACCACGTTGCTTTTAGTATGGCTGCATCTAGGATGGGGCTTCCCCAGCCATACCCAGAGCAGCACGTTTTGTCTCCACTGTGCCTCAGCACAGTGAACCACTGACATCAGGAAGGAAACAGGAACTTTGACTGATTGCTGAATATAGAGATGTTGTTCTATTTTTCATGACTCTTCATACCCAAAACATATCAGAAATTGAGTTTTAAATAAGAAGTTTTGGTTGTGAAAGCTGTCTTTGTGTAAAGGGCTTATTAAGGAACAAATTGAATGAGTTCCTTGCTAGCAGTGACTGTGCATGCATTAAGAGAAGATGAAAGGGCCAGCGTATCCAGATGCTGCTACATATTATGTTCTCTTGGAATGCCAAATTTCAGCCTTGCCTAATATTTATTAGGCATTGAGTTTTGGTATTTCACAGGTCTGTTGACCAGAATCATCTGAGAGTTTTAATTTTAAAAATTCCATTTGGAATTCTGCAATCAAACCTTAGAGCTGGATACTAAATCAATTTCTGTAATTTTAAATTAGGAATAAAAACCTAGTGATAAATCCTCCAGACACCATATAAGTTTACAGATGACTCTGAGACAATCATTACATAAGTGGTCTCTAATCTAGTTGTTTATTCATTCAGTCAGTCACTAGGCAGTTATTCAACTGATGCTTGTTCAACAAGTCATTCTTTCCTGTTCTCTTAGTCATGTTTTGATGGCTTTAAGTTTTCAATAATTATTAAAACATATTAATGTGATACTATGGGCATTTCATATTATGTAGCTTCCAGGAAAATAAATTGGAGAGTTGATGGGTAAGAAGAAAGGGACAATGGAGAAGGGCAAGGAGGTAGCAAGCCAGCAAAGAATTGAGAAAGAAAATCAATGTTTATTTAGCTAGCATGTCCCAAGAACTGTAGAAGGCAGTGACATGGGTTCAAGCCCTTTTTCTGCAACCTAATGGCTAAATGACTTAAGATTGGCTCAGAATCTCTTAGTCTTCACATACAAAGCAAAATAAAGGAAATGCCTACTATTTTTTTTAGAATGCAGTGAGGACTAAATGAGACAGTTCATATTAAAAGTGTTTTATAAACTGTGACAGTAAGTAAATGTTAATTGTGGTTTTCATTACGTGCAGTTGCTTTCTTTAGTCTGAAATTAAGGAACAAGAACCATGGCTAAAAATTCCCTTTGCATACACAGAACATTCAGAAGTGGCAGACTGACTGATTTGACAGGTGAAGAGACAACATCAAACAAAGCTCATCCCAAATAAAAATAAAATAAAGCTAAAGACAAGTACCCATGGGCTCTCTAGAAGGATGTGGCAGCCTTAAGAAATGTAAACAACCCTTTTTATTTCTCTGCATCTTGATGTTCTTCCCCTCTTAACAGAATCTCTTTCACATTTAAACTGAAAATATAACTGACTAGCTATATTATCATTACTTCTTTCAGTCATTCACAAACCAAACTCATAAAGAGTCTGAAAGAATGTCAGTGGATGAGGGACTGAAGAACACATGCTTTCTGGGTAAACCCAAAGAGAGTGCCTCACTAGTGAGGCTGGAAACCAAGAAAACCACCCGTGGCCTGTGCAGCACTGGTAAAGCTATTTTCTATTCATAGTTTCACTGGATTTTAGTGATAGTCTTCCTCCTCTTCTTCTTCTTCTTCTTCTTCTTCTTCTTCTTCTTCTTCTTCTTCTTCTTCTTCTTCTTCTTCTTCTTCTTCTTCTTCTTCTTCTTCTTCTTCTTCTTCTTTTTCTTCTTCTTCTTCTTCTTCTTCTTCTTCTTCTTCTTCTTCTTCTTCTTCTTCTTCTTCTTCTTCTTCTTCTTCTTCTCCTCCTCCTCCTCCTCCTCCTCCTCCTCCTCCTCCTCCTCCTCCTCCTCCTCCTCCTCCTCCTTGTCCTTCTCCTTCTTTTTTTGTTTTCTTTCTTTTTTTATTCGATATATTCTTTTGTTTTATTTCTCTAATTTTATTTTCTAAATTCTTTGTTTACATTCCAAATGTTTTCCCCTTTCCCGGTTCCCCCCTCCCCATATGTCCCATAAGCCTTTTTCTCTCCACCCATTCTGCAATTACCTCCCTCTTTTTTCTCTGTCCTGGTACTCCCCTACAATGCTGAATCAAGCCTTTTCAGGATCAGGGCCCTCTCCTTACTTCGTCATGGGAATCATTTGATATGCTAATTGTGTCTTGGGTATTCAGAGCTTCTGGGCTAATTAATATCCACTTATCAATGATTGCATTCCATGTGTATTCTTTTGTGGTTGGGTTATCTCACTTGGGATGATATTTTCCAGTTCCAACCATTTGCCTAGAAATTTCATGAATTCATTATTTTTAATTGCTGAGTAGTATTCCATTGTGTAAATATACCACATTTTCTGTATCCATTCCTCCATTAAGGGACATCTGGGTTCTTTCCAGCTTCTGGCTATTGTAAATAAGTCTGCTAAGAACATAGTGGAGCATGTGTCCTTAATGCATGCCAGGGAATCCTCTGGGTATATGCCCAAGAGAGGTATAGCAGGGTCCTCTGGAAGTGTCATGTCCAGTTTTCTGAGAAACCGCCAGACTGATTTCCATAGTGGTTTTGAAATGATCCCATGCCTCCTATCAGATCACTGTGGAGTAAAAGTGGTCTTCAATAGCAACAAAAACAACATAAAGCCCACATACATACGGGAACTGTACAATACTCTACTCAATGATACCTTGGTCAAGGAAGAAATAAAAAAATAAATCAAAGACTTCTAGAATTTGATGAAAATGAAGACACAACATACCCAAATATATAGGACACAATGAAAGCAGTGCTAAGAGGAAATTTCATAGACCTGAGTGTCTCCAAAAAGAAAATGGAGAAAGCATACTCTAGCAGCTTAACAACACAACTGAAAGCCCTGGAACAAAAAGCAATTAATTCACCTCTTCTTCTTCTTCTTCTTCTTCTTCTTCTTCTTCTTCTTCTTCTTCTTCTTCTTCTTCTTCTTCTTCTTCTTCTTCTTCTTCTTCTTCTTCTTCTTTTCTTCTTCTTCTTCTCCTCCTCCTCCTCCTCCTCCTCCTCCTCCTCCTTGTCCTCCTCCTTCTCTTCCTCCTCCTCCTCCTTCGTCTTCTTTTTTTAATTTTTTTTTACAGGGTTTCTCTGTGTAGCCCTAGCTGTTCCAAAACTCACTATGTAGACCAGGCTAGCCTTGAACTCAGAAATCTGCCTGCCTCTGCCTCCCAAGTGCTCCACCACTCTCTGACTATTCTTCCTCTTTTGAGTTTTGAATACTTATAGAAATGTCTAGAATGAGGCTGCAGTTACTTAAAACTTTCATGAGATAGACACTATAATCCAAACTTTTAAATGAGAATAGATATTTGTAGTTCTCCCAGTAAGGAAATAACTATTTTAAAGACTTCTTTTTGCAATACGATGGGAGTGAGAAAAAGAGCCTGAGGTTTTCAATAGACCTGTGGTTTAAGTTGAACACTTGAAACATTTCACTGTTAAAGGACAATTGCTAATAAATTTCCATTTTAGAAACTCTTTTTGTCCACACCCTGCAAAGGTTAAAATCAGAATGTATTTAAGTCAAACACTGTTTGTTTTTCACATGTATTTGTTAGTATTTTTAACTAGCATGATTTTTCATAAGATAAACCAATAATTCTTTAAAATACATATCATATGGAAAGGTAAGAAGTCCAATATAGAATTGAGTGACTGCCAATCTTGATAATATTTCTTCTAACTCTAACTCTCTCTCTCTCTCTCTCTCTCTCTCTCTCTCTCTCTCTCTCTCTCTCTCTCTGTGTGTGTGTGTGTGTGTGTCTGTCTTTGTGTGTGTCTAAGTGTGTCATAAAGAATATATGTCTGATACAATAACATAATAAAAACCCTAGCATTAGACAGAATAGTTTCCGATCCAATATTTATTTTCCCTACTTGTTTAGCATCTAAGATATGTTTCACTTTCCTTCTCTTCAAAACTGAGGCAACAGTCTGTTTTTAGATACATATTATGAAACGTATATACAATACAATCACAATAGATGGTGAAAGACTGTATTTCAACAAACTTCAGGTAGCTGTCCTGTTGGTCTTTATTGTTACAAAATGGGAAGGAGGTGAGTGGCTGAGTGCAAAGTCTCACAAAATGGAAATAAAAGTATCTTAGAGAATAGCTGCTTAGCTTCTGCAGTCATGTGAAGAGAAGAAGAAAAAATATCTCTACCATATCTTGAAGTCTGAAAACCATATTTCAAATTGACAGGCTCAATCATGCACTCCTCCAGCTATTCAGGATGTAACAAAAGGAGAATTTTAAACACAAGTTTAAGACAAGAAACACGCCAACCACATATTTTTTTAAACCTGTGAAAAGTTCCATGTGTTGATAATTATGAAAAAATCACAGAACTAATAGTGTCAGATCAGAGCAGCTAAAGGTTAGCCTATGTGGTTTCTAATATTATGGAAACCAACAGGCATCTCTCTGCTGTTCTGTAATGGCCACAGGCACTGAGGAATCCATGGAGCATTTTCTTTGAGGAATAAGATACTTTCAAGAGAGTTCATGCCTTTATGAAAAATACTACCTCAAATTGGCTTCAGACATAAATGCTGAGAGACCACCTTGTAAGATGGTTTTCTCAAGATGGTCTGCTAGGACTACAGACATGAGCAGTGTTTTCATGTCACGAGAAGATATCTCCTTCTTAATCAAAGTCCTCAGCAATCCATTGGAGGACCAGACCTTTGTTTTTCATAGCACTCAATGTGGACCTTATGTTCAATTGTCTATTATAGTCTATTCTATTCATCAGAACATTTTAAATACCAGGGATCATCTGATATAGTTACCCTGAGAGACACTCAAGCGTGCAGTGAGTATAACCTTTCCTTCTTTTACCCATTCACTAACTTATAAGTTCCTTTTATCACCCAAATAAGTTCCCAACTTTGCCATGCTGCTTCCCATGGACATTTCGCTGGCTCATTTGGAGTGAGACATACAAGATCAAAGGCCAAGTTCCCCTTACAGTCCTGTCCTCCAGTCTTGCATTAAGATCCATTAGATATACAATACTTGAGCTTGTTGCTCCCTCCTCAAAACCCTTCCAGGGCTCTTAAAGTAATTGGGATAAAGAGAAAATTGTTTAGCATAACAGCCATGGTCATCAACTCCCTTGCCTCACCTCCATCCTTTCCCATTCACAACTCCAACACAGGCAACGTTCACTGTTGACTTCCTCATCAATGGCATGGCACCTTTAATTCCCAGTCTGATATGCCTGTGCGAAGGCTTCCACTCATTCCTCAAATTCCAGTTCAAATCTTCTCTCTTTTCTTACCTGTTCCTTCTCTTTGCTATCATTTTACATTTGGATCTATCCACTTGACCTACTTAGCTTTACTGCCTAGAGCACGTGCATTATCCTTGTATACAGTAGACAGCCTAAATGAACTCAATGTACAAAACAACACAAGATGGAAGATACAAAGGGAGAGAGGGAAGGGAACTGCTAAGTTGCTAGCAAGATCAGTAGATTGTTTTTCTCAAAGGCAGCTTCTTGTTCATGATCTTTTGCTATCATTTTATTGGCCTTTCTGGGTTTAATATATGAAATTTTCTAAAACCTCATACATTGATTTTGATATTTTGGGAAGAGCAATTTAAAAATGGAGGAGACCTGAAAAATTGCAAACATTGCTCAATAGTACTTGAAAAATGTCATTGAAATTGATCATCTTTGAATGAACCTAAATAAAATTTAACAGGTTTAACATCATATAATTTGATATTCTTATGACCTGCCTTTTTTGCTAATTATACTGCATATTCTTATTGTTATAAGAAAAGCATTTGGAAAAGACATAACAATTTCATATTTTCATATGCCTGGATTGTGGGCCAAACATTCTATTGAAAAACTAGCCTGCTTTGGGAAAGGGAACTGCTAATAGAAAAGGATTCCTTCCATCTGACAAAACCCATCTTAGTGTGAGGATCTGACTTGGCTGAATTGTGAGAACCTCTTAATGATTCTCCTTTCTAAAATTTTTCAGACCATAAAAGAATGTTAAATATCTGAGCCAACCTTGAACTCTGAATTAAAGTCATCCCTCCAAACTTTTACAAAATTAACTGTTGACGGTTTTTTTAGGTGCAAGGTAAGAGAATAGCACAAAGATTTAAGCTATATCTCTACAGATTTAAATATTCTGTACAAGTCTATAAATATGGGCTCTAGTCTTAGCAAGTTTACAGTCTAGAAGGAGAGATGAGGCACACACATAAATCATGATAATGGAAGAAAAAGGTAGGGCCCATATTATAATAGAGATATAAATAAATATGGTATAGGACCACAGAGAGACAGTGATTAATTCTACCTGAAAAGATCATAATATGCATAAAAATTTATGTGCAAGAAGACTATGATGCATTCTCTAAAATCTCATGACTTAATTTAGATGTCAAAACAACAACCTCTATGTCCAAGACTCAGCTTGAGATATTTCCTTCATAAATTTGGTTTGGGTAGAAGGTGGTATTTTGTGTGGTTAAAAATGGATGCAGATGGCTCAATACATCATTCTCTCTTCTCCTTCTGGGAAAGACTCAGATATGCATGGGACCTTGCTTATATAAGAAGAGATGGGAAGGTATGTGCTTGCGTTATCTAAAGCTTGCCTTTACTGTGAGCCGATTATACTATATGTACATGTATATGTATATATATATGTACATGCACATGCACATGCACATGCACATGTACATGTATGTGTATATGTATATATAAATGTAAATATATATATATATACCATTTGGTAGCAAGAAAAGCCAACTCTCAAAATTGGTTTCCCAGAAGCATTTTCTTCAAGCTGAGTGCATAGTAACTGACAAAAAAAAAATCCCAACAGATTCTCAAGAAGAAAGATCAAAGTGTGGGTGCTTGGGTTATTATGAGAAAGGGAACAAAATACTCACAGGAGCAATTATGGAGACAAAGTGTAGGGCAGAGACTGAAGGAAAGGCCACTCAGAGACTGCCCTACCTGAGGATTCATCATATAGTCACCAAACCCCAACACTATTATGGATGACAAAAAGAGCTTGCCGAAAGGAGCCTGTTATGGTTATCTCCTGAGGGGCCCTGCCAGAGTCTTACACATACAGATGCAGATGCTAGCAGCCAACCATTGGACTGAGCGCAGGGTGGACTGGAGGAGCTGGAGGGGTTTACAGCCCCATTGGAAGAACCACAATGTTGGCCAACCAAACCCCCATGGCTCCCAGGGACTGAGCCATCAACCAACGGGTACACATGGTTCCAGCCACATTAGTGGCAGAAGAATGCCTTGTCGGGCATAGGAGGGAGGAAAGGTCCTTTGTCCTATGAAGGCTCAATAGATCCCCAGCATGGGGAAATCGAGGGGGTGGGGTAGGTGGGAGTGGGTTGGGCAGAGAGGCATCTTCCTGGAGGCAGGGGATGGGAGGATGGGTAGGGGATTTTCTGTGAGGGGACGAAACCAGGAAAGGGTATAACATTTGAAATGTAAATGAAGAATATATTCAATAAAAAAATAAAAAAATAACTGAGCAGAAGTAGATATTTTTCTGCTGATGGTTAATCTATATTCCCAACTTGCCAGAATTTGGAAATTCTGAGAAGATACAGCTCCGGACATATCTGTACTTCCAGGGGGATATTACTAGAGAGGGAGTACTCTGAATGCTAGCAGTACACTCTTTGTGACCTGAATCTCAAACTAAGGAAAATAAACAGAGGAGAAAGGGAGTCTCCCTTCCTTCATCCCCCTCCTTCTCTTCTTTCTCCTTTTACACCCTCTCCCTCCCCTCTCCTTTCCTGACTTCATGTATAATTTGATCAGCAGACACTCATTCTTATTGCCTTGAACCCCCCATCATGGTAACCCCCTCAAGTAGTAGTGAGCCAAAATAAAAGCTTACTTTTTGTTTGTTGTTTGATTGGTTGGTGTTTTGTTTTGTTTTGTTTTGTTTTGTTGTTTTTTGAGACAGGTTCTCATTGTGCATGCTAGCCCCAAATTAGAGATCCTTCTGCCTCTGTGTCCCTACTGCAGAGATTAAAGTCATGTGCCACATGCTTAGTTAGCCTGTCTGAGATGGTTTTATAAGGTGTTTTGTCACTGAAATAGCAACAACAAACACTGTTCTGTTAAAAAGAGGTAGGAGTGGGGAGCTATAAACGTTGTGCTCTGGTCTCATCTATCTAGAACTCAGATGCTGGAAACAAAGATGTATAAGCTTTTGCAAGCTATAAACACATCTTAAGCATAGAAAGAGGTATTTCCGAGGAGAGATGGAAGTGGGAGCGACTCTGCCAGGGACAAGCACTCAGAAGACTCAGGGATGTCACTCCGAAGCTCCAGTTGGTTGAAGGATGACCATTCCAATGACAACTCCTCCTCTGAAGAGTGGTGGGAAATCACTCTAGAACTCTCTGGAAATTGCAAGATCTGATACTCATGGTAGATGAATAAAATTCTCATTTATAAACAAGTAGGCGGGGTATGGGATAGTGGCCTGGCTTCAGAGTCAGAACATCTGGTTCAACTCCATCTTCTGCCAGGAATTAAGTGAAATGTCTGGTCTCAGCTAATTCAAGCTCTCTCAGACTCCATTTCTACAACCATAACATAAGGATACAGGCACCTAACTTAAAGAATTATTATTAAAACTAAACAAGTCACAGATTTGATAATACAGATATAGAATTCATTTATACATTACTACTTCTGTTATAATTTTTTGAGTGAACATGATAGTAACTGTTAACAGTCTTTATAAGACTGCATTTACTCCAGCTTTTCCAACTAGGAAAGTTCAGCCTTTTAGAGCTGAGGGTTACCAATTACCTCATTTAACCTTCTATTTTCTGAGTTAAGAAAAGGTGGCCTAGATTAGGTCAAGGTCCCCTAAATTCATTCAGGTGTAAGATGCAGGATGAGAACCCAAGAAGCCCACTGTTCTTAGTTCCATCCCCAGGTCTGTGTCTCTTGTTCTAAAAGATAAATCAGCATTTAACGTATCTTTCACTCTCATTGAATTTTTGTGAACAAAACAAACGCAGGACTCCATGTGGCTCAGACTCAAAGTCACATTCAAGACAGCTCAGCCCAGCAAGTAAAAACTCTAAAAGGAACCGCAGACTTCCCTGGCATAGCAAATAAAATTGATATGACTTAATTAATAATCCATGGCAGTGTCATAGAAAGTCTTTTATTTCTCTTCCATATTCTTGCCTTCCCAGTCTCATCTGCATCCCAGAAAGGCTTGTAATATGTTATTATCCCAGTCTCCAGCATTCTGTCATCTGTGGTTTCCTCCTTCCCTCTCTCCCTTTGTACTGGTCCCTAATTTATTGAACATCATTCCCAGAGAAAGAAGACTCTGGGATGCCCTGAGACCACTGTCTGACCTCTATCTGCCTGCTCTGGTGTTTAGAGATGCCCTGTGCGGCCTGTTTCTCTGAGGTTTCCCCACTCTCCCATCTCCTGAGCTCAGTCACTTCTCCTGAGACACACTTGTGAGCATTTTCTGGTGAGTTTTCCCCCTCATTACAATTTCAAATCACAAATGTTATATAAAGACCAAGTCTCACCTTATGCTGTTAAAAAAAAAAAGAATATCACTTCAAATTTAGTAACTAGAAAACTAAACAATCTGTACTGTCTTTAAGATTCTCAATAGAGTACAATTACCCACACATCATTCATGAAAGGAAAAATCTCTGAATGCGTACCTGAATTTCCTTATTTGGAGGGCATCCAGAGGACCAGTTGAGGAGGAAGTCAGTCGTCTCTACAAACCAATCAAACAGACTGGGTGCAGCATTGTGGTAGCTCCGTTATCCTTACATCTTGGCCCTTATGTTTTCCTTGCTACTCAAAATGAATGCATACAAGCCATGTGTTAGGTTAGGTGTATCCGTATCAAAAAGAGCAATACTAATCTAAAGCAGGGAGATTATGAGATATAGGCTATTATAATAAGATAAACATTTTTCCCCTTGGGAAGACTTTTCTCTTTTAGTGGCTAGTAACTCAATGCAAGCTTGTTCTGATGCCAGGCAGCGAGAGACTAAGACAGCTTGAAGCGGCTGAAGGGCGTAACTGAGCATTTTGGAAGGGCTCTTTATATTTGGGTAAGGAGATAGCCATACCTTCTATCAAGTCTGTAGTTTCAGTTTCTGATAAGAGCTTTAAGGTGCACTTCCATTTTTTTACTTTAGACCACACATAACTCCTTGTTTGCAAAGCTCTCCTCCAAGTCTGCATGGCTAAGATCTAGGCACAACTCAACATCAACAACATCTCCCAAGTCCTTTTTACATTTTTGAAAGATAAGACATATTGGATGAAAGCTCAACAAGGAGATGAAAAATATCTGCCTTAGAACTTTGTCCACCGTACAGTACACCATTTATCCTTAGAAATGTCTTACCGCTGTGCTGTTTTGCAGGAGCATAAAAGCACCGTCTCGGAGCTGTGCACCGGTTATGTTTCTACTACAGTCTTATAACCATTAGCTTTCCAACAGGCCCAGTGAAAATTAAAGCAATCCTCTTAGGACAGTGGTGGTTTGGAGATTTGCATTCCCTGCAAACATTTTCCTCCATCTAAAGTGTTTACATTCGCATTTGTGCTCGCAAATGTTTCAGATCATTTGGAGTAGCCAGATTCACACACGCTTGCAGCTGTTAACTTCCACACAAACTTTCTATTCTGTGATGATTCCGTCCTTACTAAGTGTGCCTACCTGATCTCCCACTTGAAGGAAGAAACTTATCCCTACATATTTTATACTCCCTGAAAGAAGAGGAAAAGAGTAAGGAAAGAAAAAACGGCCCCTAGAGGAAAAAGAGTAGAGGAGAGCAAAATGGACGATAGGCCTCCTGACCTGCTAATGGATTCCTGAAGAAAAAACTTCGGAGAGATTAATTTCTAAATGAAAGGAAAGAGGAGCCCCAGGCTGTTGACCTGTTGAATGCTCATTGTGGAGTAATGGGAGCTATTTTCTAAGTAAATGTGTTACCAACAATCAAGAGCGCTAATATATTTTCAACTATTCCTCACGAAGAATTTGTGGTTATTCAAATATAGACTCTTTTCCCCTCTCAGCCTCTTCATTTGACCTCTCATTATTCTGCATGGTTCTAGTTTTCTTTATGTTTTGTTTGTTTGTTTGTTTTTGGCTGGTTGGTTTGGTCTTGTTTTTAACAAACAGCCCAGTCAAGCTTGGAGACAAAATTGCTTTAATCAGGATTAACAACGGAATGGTGAATCCAATACAAGAAAGCCAGCAAAAAGAAGACTCTGTCTTTGTATTTTCAAATCCGGTATTTCTGCCTACAGCAAAATGTTTTGTTAATATTCATGTTTCATAACCACCAACTTACTGATATATAGGATAAATAGAAAAGTTAAATGGTTCTTAGAATTTTTACTTTTGTGTGGGTTTTATTTGCTTTACCCATATATAAATTCTGATATAGATGAATAATCTATAATACATCTATATCCAGTATGCACCCAGGTGGAAATACTTGCACAGATTAGGGCACAGTTGAATTTACTAAATCTAATTTGAGAATAAAGAGGAAGCGTACGTGAAATTCTTATGAATAATATTCACAGTCATATCAATAAGAATTGATGAGTTCTACCAGGTAGGTTAACAGTAAAAAAAAAAAAACAGTAAATAAACAAATAAATAAGTGTTGTGGTTAGTGTAATGATAGAATGGCGTCCTCTCAGAGTGACCCGCCTGCACATGGAAGCATCAGGGGAGCCTGTGGTACAAAGCTATGTGTAGATAAGTTTCATGCAGGCACTGCAGAGTAGTCGACCCCGGATGAAAGCTGAAAGGCATTCAAGTCTTGAGAGGACAGATCCAAACTAGATCATATATGTGTGCAGCTTTTCCTGGGATGTCCTCTTTCCTAGGCCAGGGCTGAAGCAAGAATGGAGGAGAAAAGCTGCCCTACACTGCTCTAGGGAGTGACGGAGCGTAGTCAGGGGAAACAGAATCTGTGAAACTGGGCAACTTGACAAGGAATGATGCCAACATCTGCTCAGAAACTTAAGTCCTCAACTGATCCCAAACAGTACATGGATTCCATGCAGTACAAGATTCCAAATGTTTCTAATTTTCCGAGAAGAAATACAACTACACTTCATAGTTCATGTCCTGTTGACTTAAAATACATTTCCGCAGAAAAGAATGAGTCATTTCTTAGGAGTCAGCTGCCCACATATACTAGAATCTATTTTATTATATCTAATAAAGCACAAAGCCGAGGCACCCCTGACTAAAGTCACTCAGTATTTAACTCTCACTAAAACAAAACCTCACTGAGAGAAAGATAATGGTGTCTAGAGTCTCCAAAAAACATTGCTTCAAAGAAAATAGAATCAAGATGTTAGTAATGAGAAGATCAAATCAACAAAATTAAAAATGAGTAAGAAAAGAGGAGGCCACTAAGTGTGGCATAGCAGGAACAATATTCAGTAATGCCAAAATATATAAGAGAAAGAAACAGAAATTAATGGAGATCAATGCTGATTTTTAAAATTTTAATAAAGCTAAATATTTATTTCTCTTATCGTGAAAAAGAAAATAAATTATCACTATCAAAACAGACAGGTAACAGGAAAATACTGGTCAATGAGCAGAAAGTTACAGTTAGAATATGTAAGTCCTTTGCACAGTAGGATAACATTACAAAAATATTTTTATTTAATTCAAAAATAAACAGAACATTTTGAATGTCATAAAGAAATAATAAATTTCTGATGTAGTGCATGTGCTGAAGACATGTACTTTATTGTACAATAATATATACTGCTATCAGAACAGAAATATATATCAATTAAAAACAAAATAATGAAAAATAAAAATATGAGTTTGAAACTCTGGAGAAAAATGCCACCAAAAAAAACTATAAAACTTAAAGTAAGTGGATAGATTTCATTGAAAGATGAAAACTTCCAAAGAAGAAGAATAAACAATAAATCAAAATTATTATGTTTCTAAGAAAGCAACTATGTGCATAATTCAAAATCATCCCAGGAAGAAAATTACTCCAGAAAACATTCTTTATAAAACATCTGAAAGTATTAAGAAAGGATCAATAGGAATCTTACATAACCTTAGAAAAGAAAATGGGAAAAAGAAAACTAAATCATTTTGTAAGACTAGTACAAACTTAAGGCAAAAATTAAAATACTCAAAAAAATGTGAGACTCAGTTCCCTTTCGTTTCTTTCATTTTTTCTTTTTGACTACGAGTTTTTCTATTTCCTTTATTATTTTTCTTAACTAGAACATTTTATGCAATATATTTTGATCTTCTTTCCTCTCCCCCAAATCCTTCTAAATCCTCTCTACCTCCCTAGCCATCCATCTTTCTCTCAACAAGCTAAAACAAGAAGAAAAAAAATCACAAAACCAAAAATATAAATAAATAAGCAAATATCTGAGATCAGAAGGAAAGAAAGCCAAACAAAGCAAGATACAAACAGAAAAACAAACAATAAAATAAACAAACAAACAGACAATCCAGTGTTTATTCTGTGTTGACCAACTGATCTTCGGCAAGGAACCTGCCCTGAGGTTTAGTTAATATTCCTACTGAGACTCCACTGGAGAAAACTTGTTTTTCCTTTACCAGCAGATGTCAATTACAGATAGCTTCTTGGTTAGTCTAGAGAGACTGTTCTGGTGTTATTATTACTGTGTTGAAATTCTATGACCAAAAGAACCTTGGGGAGGAAATGATTTATTTGTCATGTACTTCTACATCACTGTTTATCATCTAAGGAAGTCAGGACAAGGACTCAGAACAGGCAAGAACCAGGGGCTGATAGGGAGACTGCAGAGGCATGCCACTTCCTGGCTTGCTCCCCATGGTTTTTTCAGCTAGCTCTTATGGAATACAGGTGCCCTAGACCACTCAGCGGTATCCCCACCCACAATGGTCTGGGTTCTTCCTCATGAATCACTGATTGAGAAAAATGCCCTACAGGATAGCGTACAAACTGATTTTATGGAGGCATTTTCTCAATTGAGGTTCCCTCCTCTTGATGACTATGCAATGTGTCAAGTATACATAAAATTAGCCAGCACAGAAATCTTGTCCACTTTCTCCCGTCAGGGCTGGGGACCCATCTATCTTGAAATGCCCAGGCATTGTCTGTGAGTTCATATAAATATCAGCCCTGCTGTGTCTCGAAAACACTGTTTGGAGAATCCATTCCCTCTGGCTTTTTACAATATTTCTCACCCTTTTGCACATAGATCTTTAAAACATAAGGGTAGGACTTTGGTGAATACTGAGTGTGACAGTCTCTCGCTCTCTGCTCATTGTCCAGTTGTGGGTTCCTGTGTCATTGTTATCCACTGAAAGAAGTTTCTCTGATGATGGCTGAATGAGGCACTGATCTGTATGGTATAATATGTTGTTAGAAATTATTTTATTGCTATCTTTAGCAGAATAACAGTTTATCTTTATCCTTTTGTCACGACCACCCTTGCCAGCAAGGAATGATGCAACACAGGAAGATCTTCTTCAGGCAGTTTATTCCCAGGGGGATTAAAAAACACAGACACAGGTCATTCTGCAAGGAGAATGCCCCCCTCCTCTTTTCTTCTTCTTCTAACCTTACTGAGAGACCAGCAATATATATACTAGAGGCCAGGGAAGGAACAGGAGAAAACAATTATAGTCATAGGTCAGGCACCTGGGAAGTCCGTACCACACTGGGCAGGAAGGTAGGAATCAAGCTAAGCCACAGGATGTTTTGCTCTCAAGAAACCTGTGCAAACAGCTCAGCTGGGGGCGTTGAGCCAAGCTCTCTGGTTCCCAACAGCTCCCCCTTTTTATTTTATTTTTTTTTTAAGAATGAATAGCGTCTGTCTTAGGACACCTTCTGTCCAACTCCCATTACCTGTCTCTGGGAATCTCTGACAGTTCCAGAGCCCCTGTCTTAGGTTGATGTGGACTGCAAAGGAGTTGCCCGTCATAGACTAACTATTCTCGTTACAGGCTTAGCCAGATTTGAGCAGATGTATTGCTCCTGTGCCTAAGCACTTGTTCAATTACTGCTCTGGACTGGTTTTGTTGTTTGCACATACAGTTTAGCAGGAACAATCCCAATGTGGCAGCTCCACAAGCCAAAAACCCCAGTGCCATAGACCCAGACCTTTTTTAATCAGGGGTGGTGATAATGCCAAAGTCTCTCTGATGGTAATACAAGGTGACAGGGAATCTCCCTTCATTATTTAGAGGCATATACACAATTCCAGGAACTCTTCAACCACAGCAACATCTTCATACTCTCAGTTTTTCAGTACACACAATCTGCTAGGACAATTCAATTTCTTTTTGTCTTCTTCCTGTTCATTAGAGACTTTTCAAACTACAGAAGAATGGGACTAAAACACATGGTTTAGTATTCATGGAAACAGTGCAAAGCACTGTTCTACTTTTAATTTAACTGCAGTCTTCCCCGTAGTTCTTTTAATCTCGAACATCTGATCCTTAACCTTTGTACCCAATAGAAGAAATAACCATCAGCTTACTTGCTCTAGAACTTGAGAAGCTGCTGGCCTTTTTTAAAAGCAGCTTTTCTCTAGCTGTGCTTGACTCCTAGCTAAATGAAGGGCAGTTTAAATCATCCTCTGCTGTGTAAACTGAGACTGGATCAAGAGATGAACCTCCAGCAGATAAAGTTTTTACCAATTAAGAGCAAACTAGCCGCACTCTCAGCGGTCATGATTGTCCCACCTTACCTTGGGAACTTTATCGCTCCACACCGGAGTCTTTATAGTCCTCTTGTACCGAGGACTTTTCCCTTTGTCCCTCCTTACCTGGGAACTTTATCGTCTCTCACCGAGAACTTTACTTTGTCCCATTTACCCGGGAAACTTTATAGTCTCTCAATACCGAGAACTTTACTTTGTCCCACTTAACCGGGAACTTACCAGTGTGCTACCCTGACTGCAAAAAGTTCTGAGCCGTTCCTTTCACGAACTCTTCTTTAAGCAGTTTATTCAGGAACCTTGAAAAATCTTCTGACTTCTACTTCTCCCCTCTGACTTTCTGACTTCTGACTTGTTCTTCTTCTGACATCTTCTGACTGCAAGAAGTTCTGATCCTCGAACCCCCAAACGAGGAGAGTTCCCGGGTTTCAGCACCAGTTGTCACGACCACCCTCGCCAGCAAGGAATGACGCAATGCAGGAAGATCTTCTTCAAGCAGTTTATTCCCAGGGGGATTAAAAAAACACAGACACAGGTCATTCTGCAAGGAGAAGCCCCCCCCCCCCCCCACCTTTTCTTCTTCTAACCTTACTGAGAGACCAGCAATATATATACTAGAGGCCAGGGAAGGAACAGGAGAAAACAATTATAGTCATAGGTCAGGCACCTGGGAAGTCCGTACCACACCGGGCAGGAAGGTAGGAATCAAGCTAAGCCACGGGATGTTTTGCTCTCAAGAAACCTGTGCAAACAGCTCAGCTGGGGCGTTGAGCCAAGCTCTCTGGTTCCCAACATCCTTTAGCAGAATAATAGTTTTAGTTTCTACCTTCAGACCAAGTCCTATCTTAAGCTATGTAAGATAAGGATTCTGTATCATGGAGCTAACCTTAAATCCAATCAAAAAGTGGTTGGTTACTTTAATGATGTTTGTGCCACTATTGCACCAGGATATGTGCAGGCATGTTACTATCATAGATTGCGAGGTTTGTAGGTGGGAGTTACTGATGATTACCTTTCTCTTCCAGCAGTGCATAGAGAAACTTCCACCACCATAAACAGTGTCTATAGATTCTAGTAACATACCAGCTTGTCTTTTGCACCTTCAGTAACACAGAACAATTTCTTTAACAATAGGGTCTTATTATCAGGTTATAGAGAATGACCAATGATATGAGGGTGCTCCACACCCACCTACCTGCTCCTGCCTCAGTGCCCTAGCATTTCCTGGGTCATTGAGCCTCCACAGGACCAAGGGCCTCCCCTCCCAGTGATGCCAGATAAGGCATTTCTTTGCTATATATCCAGCTGGAGCCATGGGTCCCCCGGCCATGCATATTCATTGGTTGGTGGTTTAGTCCCTGGGACTTTGGGGGATCTAGTTGATTGATGTTGTTGTTCTTCCTCTGGGGTTACAAATCCCTTCAGCTCCTTCAGTCTTTGCCCTTACTTCTCCATTGTGATATCCATGCCCAGTCTAATGTTTGGCTGCAAGCATCCACATCTGTATTAGTCTGGTTCTGGCAGAGCCTCTCACGGCATTACCAGGCTCCTATCAGCAAGTTCTTCTTGGCATCAACAATAGTGTCAGAGTTTGATGTCTGCAGGTGGGATGGTCCCCAGGTACGGCAGTCTCTAGATGGCCTTTCCTGCAGTCTCTGCTTCACTCTTTGTCCCTGCATTTCCTTTAGACAGGAAATGGTTTTTCAAATGATCTTTAGTGTCAGTTGCTTCACCTCACATTCCCTCCTTAATCCTTCTCTCCAATGTCCATGCCTATTCAATCCTTAGGGTAGTTTCCCCTTATCTCTCCCAAACTCTACATTATATTTGCTACTTTTTGGGAGATACTCTTCTTCCTCATGGTCCCTATTGTAGCATGGTTTGTTGCAATATCGTCAGTCTTTCTTCTATTGAACTACTACTAATCTCTGTCAAAAAATCAATTGGGATATTTGTGGAGAATTGTTTCCATAGTCTCTATTCTAGTGGTCTATGTCTCTTTCCTTCCACCAAAACCAGTGTGATCCTGATTTTAGTAGCTATGTAGTATAACTTAATAATGAGTAGGATGGTCATTCCCACTTTATATTTCTATTTTAATACTAGATTAGCAATACTCAGGACAATGCTTTTCTGTGTATCAATATTTACGAAGAAATTTCATGGATAATTTTAGAAGATCATTAACCTTGTGGTCCTTTTGGAACAAGGTAACATCTGTATAATATTTTTTTCTAATCTATAACAATGATATGCTCATGAGAGAATGTCTGCATTTGCTAGTATATCTTGATTTTTTTATCAGTACACATTTTCATTGTAGAGTCCTTTTCATCATTTTGCTTAAAGTTTTTACTAAGAGACTATTTTTGAATGGAATTGTTTTCATGTTTTCTTTCATGTTAGTTAACTATTAGTGTATAGAAAAGCCACTGGTATGTTCTGTATTGATTGTGTGTATTGTATATTGATCCTGCCAAGTTGCTGAATTTGATATCAAATCAGCATGTCTTGGTAGGGATAAAGTAATGTCATTTACAACCAGGGATAATATAACTTCCTTATTTTCTAGTCACACCTTTTTCATTTTTCTCTGTCCTGAAAACTCTAAAATTTCAAAAAATGCATATTGAATAAAAATGAAGAGAAAAGGCAACCTCTTAGCAAAAACTCTTCAGGCCAAAGGGCAATGTATTTGCATAGTTAAAATATTCAAAGAATAGAACTGCCAACCTAGATTATTCAGACCCAAAGGAGAAATAAAGACCTTGTAAGATAAGCATGAATTAAATGAAATCATGACCACTGAACGAACATTACAGAAAATATTTAAAGAATCATAAACCTACCACAGGAGGCAAGAATATCTTCTTATCTTTATGCCAGACATGCCTTGTTTTTGTTGGTGTTAATTTCTTTAGCCAATGTGCCCTTCATAGATGCAACTTCAGTTCATTTCTGGAGTTTTAGTTGTCGTTGTTGTTGATGTCGTTTTGCCAAATCACAGAGTTTTTAATCATTACTTACAACTTCTTGCTATAAATTCAACTCAAAGCAGCCAATGACACTCATGTCATAGCTTTGCTGTCTTCAAAATTCCTTTGGTAGATAAAATAGCTTTTCACCTTTATGATAAGAGTCCTACAAGGGCACAAAGAGTAGACAAAATCAATATAGTATCTTTGCTGTGATATGATCAGGAGCCTAAAATCTAACTCATAACAGAGTCTCCCTTTCCACCTAAAACATTATGAATACAGACATTTCTTTTTAAACTTATATTTATTTTTAATGATGTGTGGTGTGTGACCGGCTATGGTTACTTGCATGTGAGTTCAAGTGCATGGAGAAACCAGAAGCATGTGATATCCTGTGTCTGGAGTTATGGTCAGTTTTGAGCTGCCAATGGGAATGCTAAGAACTAAACTACAATCCTCTGTACACTATCAGCTGAGTCATCTCTCCAGTCCCTTGATCTACATTTCTATTAGCATCTTGCAACACAATCACTCATTAAATTGTGCTTACAGCACTTTAGAGTTTCTCTAACCCACTTTTCACATACTCTTCCAAATTTGCCTCGTAAATCAATGACCGAAGCAACTTCATATCTTCATTTATATTTACAGCAAAGCCCAATGCCTTGGGACTGATTTTCTATGTAACTTGTGAAAAGGAACAGTTTACATGTATCTCATGGGGTGAGCACTGGTCATTCAGCAGAGCCAGAGAACCAGAACATTTGCCTCTGGATACTGTCCTCTACATTGTCAGAGCCATAAAACCAAGATGTCTTCTGTATATGACAGAGAGTTATGCTCATAAAATCTTAGCAATGCTGTCCCAAGCAAGATCTGCATAGCCAACACGCACTGACACACAAAATATGTTTGGGACACAAGGTCTGACTCCTACAGGAAAAAAAAATGATAAGCAATCAGTGGCTAATCAAAGGAGAAAGGGGGAAGTACAGGATGTAAATAATGTAAACACAGTACTCGTGTATGAAATTATCAAGAATAATATAAAATAAATGTTTAAAAACAAATAGTGAAAAAAACCCAACAGTTTATTTTGGCTCACAGTTCAAGAACTTTCTCTTCAAAGTCACTTGCTGCATCTCTTTGAGCATCTAATGAGTCAGCCCACCACAACAGAAGCAGGCAACAAAACAAATCTACCGACATCTCAAGAGCCAGAATGCAGAGGGGGGCAGGGAAGAGCATAGTCCCAGAGTTTCATCTCATCTGTGTCCCCCCCACAGTCACTTAAGTGTCTTTCGTCAGACTTTCATCTCTTAAAGCTTCTGCATCCTCACAGCAATATGGGGCTAAAGCTTCAACTAGTTGGTAGCTGAGGGACATTCAACATATAAACCATACCAACTGATCTCATTAATTGTGATTCTGTGGTTTTATAATAATCTTGGGATCTATTTCTCTTGTTCATAAAACCTACCATTGAGATTTTGCTAGGGTTTGCATTAAATATGCACATCTCAGTTACTATGGATGATTAAACAATATTAAATATTCTAACCTGTAACAGTAAGACATCTATTCATTTCCATGTCTTATGTGTTCCTTAGATATTTGTATTTTTGGTATACAAGTTATTCACTTGATAGCTAAGTTTTATAATAATTTAGGAATTACTGTAGATTGTTTTCACAGTTAGCATATCAGACACTGAAACAATTTATGCTAGTCAGTTGAAGCTGACAAATTAGCATGATTAAGAAGAGACCAGCAGCACTGAGGTGAAGTCTTCTGGGATGCGTTTTCTTGGAATCAGCACACAGAAGCTGTGTTCTGGAGGTAGCCAAGGTTGTACCTTGCACTGGCAGCCCAACTTGGTAATATGTAAGAGTCTCCCAGCTTGTACTGGTTTTGAAGACACGGAGGGGGTCATGAAAAGCAGCCGAGCCTGTAAGAGTGAGCTGGCACTGTGAGAGGCCAGGATGGGTCATTGGAGAAGGTGCAATCTCAGTAACAGTTGACGCCCCAATAATTGAAGGGGTAATGAAGGGAAGTTTCAATTTGGTACAGTGAAGAGAACCCAGGAGAGGTATTGGTAAAAGGCCAGTCTAGTTGCAGCTCCGCTTTCTGAAGATAGCAGTGCAAGGAATGACCACGAAGAATAGGAGTAATCCACTAAGCAGCACCCCTCCATGAACGCTGCATCAGCTCCTGCTTCCAGGTGCCTGCCCTGTTTGGGTTCCTACCCTGCCTTCCTTCAGTGGACTTTGTTGAGTAAACAAGTAAACCCATTTACTCCTCAATTTGCTTTTGGACGTGATGTTTCATTATAGCAAGAGACCTTGTAAATGTGGTCTATCTCCCATTTATTGACTTTTGAACCTGAATAATGTTTGCCCCCATAAAGATAAATTATATCCTGTGGTTTATAAACAGTATTTTTAAATATTTATTTATTTTAATTATTGTATACAAGTGCTTTGCATGTGTGTATGTAAGTGCACTGTGTGCATGCTTGGGAGGCCAAAAGATGGCATGAGATCTGTACAACAGGAGTTGGACATAGGCAGTGAGCTGTCATGTGAGAACTAGGAACTGATCTTTCTCTGTAAGAGCATCAAGTGCTATTAACTACTGAGCCATCTCTACAGCCCGAAAGTATATGGACTCTTTAATAAATTGTTGGAATTGGTCTGTTGAACACTCCTGCAGATATACTACTCAGGGGTTTGCATACACACCTATCAGTCTACACAGTGGTTGGTCCTCTGTATCCAATAGATTCAAGGTCCAAAAATTGAACTAATGATGAATCAAATGTACTTTAAAATTTTTCAAAGATATGCAAATTGTAAAATTTTAATCTTGTATCCCAACTATAGTGTTAAACCTACTATGTTCTGAAATGATGTGTAGGCATGTTCTAATGTGCTGTATTATGATTTTATAGGTCTTTACACTCCATTTTTTTCAATTCTCATCTTATTTTTCATATGTTCTGTGCGGTTAGGTCTACATTGTTTGCATGTGTGAAAAGCATGCATAGTACTTTAGTTTTTTCTATTTTGCCATTATTGCATAAAAATAAAATATGCAACATTTATAGAGAACTCATATTAGGTATTGCTAACAACAAAGATTAAGGTTTTGTGGTAAGGGATAAGGATGCAGCTCAGTTGGTAGAGGTGGCTTTGCATGCATGATGTTTTAGGTTTGGTCTCCAGAACTGCACTAAGTTGCATCTGGTGGTACCTGATTACACCCCGACAACTTGACAAGTGGAGGCAGAGAGATCAAGAATTTAAGGTCATCTCCAGATATAAAGCAAATCTGAGACAAGCCTGCTCTACATGAGACTCTATCTTAAATTTATCACACACAGAGGAGAGAAAAAAAGGAGAGTGGTATTTAATATATTAGAATGTGTGTACGTTATATACCAATAATACATTTGTATAAATGACTTCAGCACCAAGAGATGTTGGTGTTCACAGAATGTGCTAAACAAAGTCCTTCATAAATACTGAGAAACGACTATAGTTTTCTTTCTGGTGATGTCTGTCTCACTTCAGTATTGAATTACTAACTTCATATAATGAAGGTTAAAGTGTTCTAAATTTCTTTGGAAGAGTTTAAAAAGGATCATCATTAATTATTTAATTATTTAGTAGAATTCAAGAGTGAAATCATCTGATGTGAAATTTTTATTTGTTGATAGATTTTTATTACTGATGCATTCTACTTATTAGTTATAGATCTGTTCAGGTTTACTATTTATTGATGATTTTGTCTCATTAGGTTGTATGTCTCTAGGGACCCATTTTTTCTAAGTTATATAATTTGTACTACATATTTGCTCATAATAGTCCCTTATGACCCTTGTTATTTTATGATACCAGTTCTAATATCTCTTCTGTTGTTCATTATTTTATTTCAGCCAGTCTTCTCAATTTTCTCTTAGATACTCTAGTTAAAATTTTGGCAGGTATCTATCCTTTAAAAGGACAAGTTTTAGTTGCATGGGTTGCTTTTGTATTATTTCTTAATTTTTGTTTACTTTTAAACATTTTTTCTTGAAATTTTTATCCATGGATACAATGAAATATGATCATATCCAACCCCATTCTCCTCCTTGCATTATCCTATGTGCCTCCTAACAAGTCTACTTCCCAATTCAATCACTTTTTATTATAACCCACTAAGTCAAATTAGTGCTGCCTATTTATGTGAGTAGATGTGGCACCACTAACTGAAATATGGAAAAATTTGACTCTCCCTTCCCCTGCAGTTACCAACTGCTCCTCAGAAAATGTTAAGGTCTAGAGAGAACCTTCCTATCTGTGTCAGAATTTTGGCTACGCTGATCTTGTGTAGGTCCTATGCAGCTAACTTTGAATACTGCGTTCATGATTGCAATAGCCACATGATGACCAGATGACAGCATTTTTTAGCACTCCTCACCATCCTTCAGCTCTTCCCTTCATTCTGTCTCTTCTTTAGTGACATTCTCTGAACCTTGGTAATAGGATGGATAATAAAGATGTCTCATTTAGTAAGACTCTGCCCTGTATCCTTGTGTGTTCATCATTTTGACCAGATATGAATCTTTGCATCACCTGCTGCCCACTGCAAAAATAAACTCAGGACTATAGGGACAAATGTAAATATTTAAAAGACAATTTTACAACACGATTATCAAACAAAATAGTGATGACCTCTGCCTTCCCTACCCATGGTCTGTTAACCAGAATTATAGTACCAGTAACGAAATTCTCCATTATGAAAGAAGCCTCAAATCTAATCAGAAAGTGATTAGTAGTCCTCATACCAATTAAGCTACTACTATGGAAGGTGTATCTTACCTCGATGGGCCAGTAATAAACCTTGCAGGGTCCAGCACTGGGCAAGACCATTGATGTCATCATCCCTGAGAAGCCTGTATAGCCCTTTCTGGCTCTAAGTAAAACTAGTCAGCACTTAGCAAGTTTCCAGTTCAGTTTGAAATTGATTTATTTATGATCTAAACCAGAGAGTGTCTTAACTTCAACAGGATTCTATCTTGTAATCATGTTGGGTATCTGTCATTGTTACTTTTCTATTGCTATGACAAAACACCATTACCAAAGCAACTTGTAAAATAGTTCATTTAATTGGGCTTATAGACTCCACAGTGGCATGGTAAAGGTGTGGTGGCAGGAGTAGCTGAGAGCTCACATCTTTGTCTGCAAGAAGGAGACAGAGAGCACATTGAGAATGGCAGAAGTATTTTTTTAAAGACAGCTCATCTTCCTTCAGACCTACCTTTTGCACTTTCAACCTCTCCCTTAAAAGAAAAAAAATGTGGAAGCTGTAGTGTGTCACAGTCTGTCCCACAGAATATTATTTTGTCCACATTTCCTTACCTGCGAAAGTTCACTGCAATGAGTTATTGGTCTGGTTTAATACCTGTGGCTTCTGCTACATTATCAATACTGGATCCTCACCAGAACTCCTCTGGGATATCCTGTTATTGGTCTATGTCATAGAGATCCTACAGTTTTGGATCTGTAGTATTGACCTTTTCAGGCACTCCAACTGTTCATAGGGTAGACCTTGGAATGGGACAACTCAAAGCCCCAGATTTGGACCTGGGTGGTAGCTGAGTTGGTCAGCACACCATTTCTCTGGCAGTTAAATCACCAGGGCAAGCTCTCCAACACTGACCCAGCTAGATCACCCAATGTCACAGGAGGCAAGAAGTAGAGCCATCTTTCTAGGTCTCATGCCTTCTCTATCATGCTGCCCAGGCAAAGTGCAGAGCCCACTCTTCTGGGTACTTCAACCAGTGAAGGGCAGGGCCATCTCTTTTATAAGTGCTGTAATCAGTGAAGAGCTGATTTTCATGCCCACTGGCAAGACTCACCCACAATTTCCCTAACCAAGACCAGCTGTACAATATTGCTAATGCAAGGTGCCTACTCTTCCAAGTGCTGCAACTAGTAAAGGGCAGGGGCAGCTCTCCTACTCTCATGACTGGACCACCTTGGCAGGAATCTTTTAAGACCGCAAACCTGTTTCCAATGATACACCTTGTCCAACAAAGTCTCATCTCCTATCCTTCCTAAACAGTTCCACCAACTAAGAATCGAGTATTCAAACATGAGCCTGTTGTAATTGTTGGCAGATATTTTCTAAATACCATCCTAATTCCCTCTAGTCTACAATGTTTCTGTCAGAAAATCAACCGAAAGTTTTATAGTTCCCTTGTACTTGACAAGTCATTTTCTTCTTGATGTTTTCAAAATCCTCACTATCATTCCCATCTGCTAGGTCTATTATAGTGGATCTCCTTGTAAATTTCTTTAGATACATCCTACGGCTTGATCTTTAGTCATCTTTGATGTGAACACCCACTTCATTCCACAGATTGGGGAACATTTTAGATATTATTTCGTTCAATATGCAATGTCTTACCTTTCTGAAGTTCCTCACAATACATATGTTGATTGCATTAATGTTTGGTAAGCCACGTAGGCCTTCTCTGTTCTTTTATTACTGTTTCTTTCTTTCAAATGAATTATTCCCACCTTGAGTTCACTGATACTCTTTCCTGTTCAATTTGGTCTGCTTCTAGTGATTTTTTTTTAAATGCAAGTATAAATTGGGTTCTTCAGTCTTGTGGTTTCTACTTGGTACATTTTTTTAAATATTTTTTATATCCTCAGTGAAACTCTTTATTCATGCATCATTTCCTGGAACTCTGTATGCTTCTTTGTGAGAATTACTTTGAATTCTCTGTTAAAGAAGTCATCTAACTCTAGACTGGAATCTATTTCTGAAGAATTATCCTGTTGCTTTGTTTATTTCATTTCTGCCTGATTTTTCTCACTTTCCTCAACTCTCTCTGCTTGTCTCTGTGTACTAGGAAAACCTAGCATTCTGTTCTAGATGCTGGCCTCATAATGAGGAAAAGCCTTACCAATCGACCTGAAATTCTAGTGGTCTCTAAAACTTCAGTAGTAGTTTTCTACTACCTACACTTACTTTGGTTTTAGTACATCTAATGTGTCTAAAATATGTTGATTCTCATAGATGCTATAGAAGAGTCGGAATAAATTTCCATAGACAACCCTCATAAAACTTAAATCATTGTTTCCAAAATTTCTTCCAGGGTAAGATGTAAGGAATGGTTACTGCTCCTCCTAAGGTCCCAAGGACAAAGTGAGGCATAATCCCCCACACACACACACAGTTCACTCTGGGAAACAAAATAATTCATTGGTCTTTCTTGCAGAACATAGGTGAGGGCCATTTGGAGAAATGAAGATATTCCTCTCCCACTAGGTCACACCTAGAAAACCTTGTACAGAGCTAAGGACTTCCTTAGAGCCACATAGATGACCCCTCAAACTACACGTTCATTTGGTAGTAGATAAGTAGAGAGCAGCAGAATCACTTTCCTAATAGAGGAGCTAAGAGTTGGGGCTTTTTCCACATCTTATGTACTAGTATGAATATGAAAGGGAGGTCTACAGCAACTATCACTCTAAATCTCTATCTTTGTTTTAAACATTCTACAGATGGGTACATTATTCCAGGTTCAAAACTGGAAAATTCAAAAGAAAAAGAAAAAAATGGTATACATTTGGAAAAGTTATGGACTGAGTGATTGAGCAATGGGATTCATATTTGCCAGGGTACAGAGGCATGTCCATTAGTTTCTGATCTTATATTTGTCACTTCTACAGTATCATCTGAGTTCTTACAATTCTTTCTCACTGAGACTTTCTAGTTATTTAGTTGCTTCAAGGAATCATAATGTAATGGAGGCACTTTTACTGTGGATGCTTAAAAGTCTGTATCAAGTAGCTCCATCTGATCTGTATCAGCTTTAGAGTCTGTAGATTTTCTTCTTAATTCATGTCATGATTTCTCTTGTGTGGGGGTACAGAAATGTCTTAGTTAGGGTTTCATTGCTGTGAATAGACACAATAAACAACGCAACTATTATGGACAACATTTAATTGGGGCTGGCTTACAGGTTCAGAAGTTCAGTCCATTATCACCAAGGTGGGAGCATGGCAGCATGCAGGTAGGCATGGTGTTGGAAGAGCTAAGAGTTCTGCATCTTCATCTGAAACCTGCTACTTCCAGGCAGCTAGGACAAGGGTATTAAAGCCGATGCCCACAGTGATACACCTACTCCAACAAGACCATGCCTCCTAATAGTGCCACTCCCTGGGCCAAACATATAATTTTGCATATTATAATATGGGATGCATGATCTCACCAAGTCTTTGTTTCTGTAGTGTTTCTTTTAGATATAGAATAAAGGGGTGCTTGAAAAAAAAGGCTTAGCAATCACTGGCTTCTTTTCCAAAAGACCCAGATTCAACTCGCAGCACTCTCGTAGCATCTCACAACTGTCTGTAGCTCTAGTTCCAGGAGACCCATTGTCCCGTAGCCTTCACAGGCAACAGGCATACACATGGTACACATATGTACATACAGGCAAAACTTCCATGCACACAAAAATGTTTAGAACCTGCATGCTGGATACAGAATGAAAGATATGTGAGTATGCATGAGCAGACTCTCTCTGGTCCATTTCAAGAATATACACATCAAATCAAATTCTGGGAAACATTAATATAATATTAGTGAACAAATTACTTTTATTCCTGGAATACAAAATTATATCAACATGTGAAAATCAGTAAGTGATTCAGCCCATAAATAGACTCAGAACACTATTTCAATTTATGCAGAAAAGGCATTCAACAAAGTTTGCTGCCCCTCCATGACAGAAGTCCCTGAAAGAACTAGCAGGAGACTATCTCAATATAATAAAGATTATATATGACAAATCTACAGCCAATAATGTACAAACTGAGGAAATATGGAATTTTTTCCTCTAAAATAAGATAGAGGTGCCCATTTCCCCCATCTGTATTTATTACAGAGCTTAAAGTCTTAGTTAGCACAATACAACAGTAAAAATAAATAAGACACAAATTAGAAAGGAAGATCAAATTATATCTCTTTGCAGATAATATGATCCTATATTTAATAGATCTGAAAAGATCCATCAAACTTACTTGAATTGGTAAAGATGTCCAATAAAATAGCAGAATAAAGATTCAATATATGAAAATTAGCATCTACATATTAATAATGATTTTGTTGAGAAAGAAAACAGGAAAAAAATTACCAATCACACATAGTATCTTCAAAATTCCATGTGAGGGGCTTTAGAGATTGCTCACTAGTTAAGATCCTGGCTGCTCTACCAGGAACTTGGTTCAAGTAAATCCCAATTCCCACATAATGGTCTGTAAATCCAGTCCCAGAATATCTAAAACCTTCTTCTAGCCTCCATGCACCAGTCGTGGACACAATGCAGACATACATGTAGGTAAAACACCCATATGCATACAAATTAATTAATTAATTATTAATTAAAATTCATTTAAAAACACATAGGAATATATTTAACCAGGAAAGTTAAAGGCCTATGGAATGATCCTGGAGATGTAAACTGGCAAAGGAGCTAGAAGATAAAAGGACCTCCAGCATTACTAGATAGGCAGAAATGATGCTATAAAAATGGCTTAATGTCTAAACCTTTCACCAAAAGGGAAAAGCAGTTTTTGTTGCTGTATTTTTCTGTCTAGCCACTTTTTGCTTTGAGGCTTCTTTGTGTCTGAGATCGTGGAAAACAAAGAGAAAAGCTGGGGAACTCCCCCCCCCCCCCCCGCCCCATGGCACTACAAAACATCTGAGATCTCTAAGTAGATCACCTTCTCAACCCATCATTCACAGTCTTACACTTGCATACTTAGAGTGAGAGCTTTCTAACTGTATAAAAGAATATGCAAGAATGACGGCCAACTCCATTTCGGGAAGACAGAAAACTTTCCTTCAAAATATCTATAAAAAGATTTTATTGAGATGTAATTCAGATCCTCTAAAATTTGCTAGTTTAAAGCACATTATTCAGTGACTTTTTAGTATAATCACAGTACAGGGTAACTGTCACCATGATGAGTTTTTAAATGCTCTCCATTATTCAGAAAGAAATCACATAGTGCCGATCGTCTTCCATTCTCCACCTACTGCCTCAGCCTATGATTACTAATTACTTCCTAGCTCAATAGAGTTATCTACTCAAGACCTTCCATATAAATGGATTGTGAAAATCTGGCTTTTGTCATGTGGCATTATCGTCCCCATGTTCACACATGGTATTGCTTTATTAAGTAATTTATTTGCATTTATGTGTAAAAATTATACTACTGCATAGCTCTAGCTCTTTTTAAAGATTTGTTTTATTTTTATTTGTGTGAGTGTGCATGTGCATTTGTGTGTGTGTGTGTGTGTGTGTGTGTGTACATTATATATAGAGAGATAGGAGACAGAGGGAGAGAGGGAAAGAGGGAGAGAGAAAGGACAGACAGACTGACTAAATGACTGACTGGTGTGGGTGTGGATATAACATGTGTGGGTCTATTCAAAGACCAGACAACACTGTGAGATTCCCTGGAATTAGAGTCTCATGTGGTTGTGATTCACATGAAGTACTGGTAATTGAACTCAGGTCCTCTGGAAGAGGAGTAAACACTCTTTCTTAATCACCAAGTCATTCTCCAGATCCTGCACCGTTTGCTATCCATTCATTAGTAGAAGGACATTTGAGTTATCTATTTTTCTTCTCCTTTTTTTTTCTCATGAATAAAAATTCCATAACTATGTATGGTTTAGTTTGGGGGGGGGGACATGTGTGTGTTATTTTTCTGGTAGTTGATAGCATCAAGCGTATTTTCAGGTACATAGTGACAATTTGTGTATCTTTTTAGATTGATATCCATTCAGAAAGTCATTTGAATGTTGTTTATATTTTTATGACTGCTGTAAGAGTCTTTATGTGTTTCAGATACACGTATCTAACCACATAGATGTTTTGTATGTATTTTTGCAAATTCTGTCAGTCCTGTATCCCTTTCTAAATTATGGGTGGTAGTGGGGTATCTGGGAACGATTCAGTGGGTAAGGGCACTTGTTGTGCAAGAATGAGAACCTGAGTTCAAATCCCTAGAAGCCACATTTTTAGAAAATCAGCCATGGGCAGACAAAACTGCAATCTTGGAACTGTGGGTAGTAGGAACTGGCTCTCAGATAGTCACAGTTTCAGAGAGGCTGACAGAGAAGGAAACCAACCATTTCTTCTCTGGCCTCCATACACATGCACAAACACAAACGTATACACCCCCCCATATGCAAATGGCATTTTTTAAACACAGAAGATTTTAATTTTGATGATGTGCATTGTTTTAAATTTTTAATGTAATAAAATATCTATCCTTCCTCTTTCTTTAGTAGTATTGAAATATCTTTGTTGCTACACCCTTATTGGGTTTTGGTAGACATCTAGAAAATAATCAAAAATTTTTTCAAATAAGCCGTAAGTCTTCCTTTTCTACACGCTTCATTGGCCACAGGTCCATGAGGAAAGAAGGAGCAGAAACAGCAAGCAGGGCTTGGATGGCCCTGGCTATGACTCAAGGACTTCCGGAGGCAGCTTCAGTGAGACAGCTCAACTTTGGTGTTCCAGGGGGAGGGTACATATGGACTCTTAGGGGTATAGGTGCTAAGGCTGATTGGTCATAACACAGACCTAATTATCATATCAGCAGGATGCTAAAGCAGGAAGTGTGTGCTGAAGAATGCAGGGCATGCAGAGAGCTCTGCCCAGGGACATTCTTCAGATAAGGTAAGGCATCTGTTCTCAGAGACACTCTGCAAGTAATGTTAGGCAGAGAAATGGAGGCCCCACTGCGAAAGAGAGTTCTTGATTTTGTGCTGAACTTGGAGAACTATCTGAACATGAGCAACTGTGACTTTAATAACAGGGTTCTCCAACAATAAATAGAGAGATATTTCCCTTTGTTCTGGACGATATTTTAAGCTCTTTAAAGGCATGTACTTGAGATAAAATCTGAATGAATATTATGCCAATACAGTCATGTGGTTACTTTTTAATTTTGCTTATTTTTCTTTTTTAGCAATCTTGAGGACATCTTTAGGTGTTGAAAAAAATTCTTCTGATCCACAATGAAAGAGTTTACTGTTTTGTGCAGGGAAAAAAGAAAATTGTTCATATTCATAAGCCATCCGTATTTAAAAACAATCAAATGCTGACACTGAAGGCACACACTACCCAAACTAGAGTTGAATCTCAGAATGTGTCCCTGTGGTTCTTACTATCTTAGTCACCATGTTTGTGTGACATGCAGCCTCTGCTTAAATCTCCATACATGGTGAGCAATACCATGGAGTATTGCATTTCTTGTGTTTTGTTTTTAAGAAAATTAAAAGCTAACTAAAGTGCTTTAAAATGTGGACTCAATGCAAAAAAGGCCTATGGATTGGACCCAAAAATTATTTCCTAAAACCATTTTATGGGGGCATAAAACCCTAGAATTATAGCATAATTTGTCATATTATTTTATAGTATAAAATACTACTTTAGATATTTTACCTTGTTCAGTAATAGCTGAGTAAATATACAGCATGTGAAAAGATCCTAATAAACGCATGAACATTATAAAACACCAACTTAAAGATTCATGTAGTCTCGCACAGTTATTTCTTTATAATTATAGTTAGAGAGTATTTAACAATGACTTTTATAGATTATTGTAATTTATTGATCCTGGATTAAACAAACTGCAAAACAAAGTCATTAGCTGAACTCAAAGAAAGTAAATCCTATTTGATATTCAATATGCTTACAATCATGAGATTGCAATTACTATTATAGAATACACTATGTCAAAATATTTTAAAGCCCAGTTAATTCTAGAAGCATTATTTCAATTCCCTAAAATAAGCCATGCACAATATTTAGGTGACCAATCAACTAGTGCTTACTATCTACTTCAGAGATGTAAAGAGTAAGAGAAAAGGAGAAAGTAGCATTTCCATGTAGGTTTCTTAAAGGAATAGTTCATAAAATGCTGCCATACCTGCATTACAAAGATGGTGTGTGGTATAGTACATGGCCTATGGAATATAGAGATGGACAGTAATATCAGTGCCCCAGAAATTGTCCAATTGTCCATCTTAACTCACAAAATCATTTGCATTATTTATGAAAGTATATCAATTATAAAAAAATTGACATGATACAAGATTATTAAACAGAAAGTTAAAATAATTCATCTTCCCATTCTCCACATATATGTTATTATCAAAATTAATTTACACATGGTTTTCAATGTATTTTATAATCCACAATATAGAAGGACACTGTGCTTAACAAAAGAGAATTATGCTTTTAATACTCTGATGAAATTAATTTTTAATTGGTTATTTTAGTTATTCACATTTCAAATGTTACCCTCTACAGTTTCACCTCCACAAACCCCCTATCCCTGCCCTGACCCCACTGCTTCTTTAAGGGAGCTCCCCCACCCACTAATGCCTCAGAGCCCTAACATTCCCCTATGCTGAGTAATCCAGCCTCCACAGGACCAAGGGGCTCCCTTCCCATTGAAGCTAGATAAGCCAATCCTCTGCTACATGTCCACATATCCATGGGTACCTCCATGTCTACTTTTTGGTTGGTGGTTTAGACTCCGGAAGGTTTTGGAGGGGGGTCTGGTAGGGTGATATTATTGTTCTTCCTATGGGTTTGCAAAGCCGTCCAGCTCCTTCAGTTATTCCCCTAGCTCCTCCATTAGGGACCCCACACTCAGTCTGATTGTTGGAGGCAAGAATCCACATCTGTATTAGGCTCTAGCAGAGCCTCTGAGGAGACAGGTAATCTAGCCTCTTGTTAGCAAGCACTTCTTCATGTCAGCAATATGGTCTGGGTTTGGTGTCTGCAGATAGGATGGATCTCCAGGTGGGGCAGTCTCTGGATGGCCTTTTCTTCAGTCACTGCTCCACTCTTTGTCCCTGCATTTCCTTTAGACAGAAGCAATTCTGGATTAATATTTTGAGATAGGTAGGAGGCCCCATCCCTCAACTGGGAGCCATGCCTATCCACTGGATATGGTCTCTATAGGTTCTCTCGCCCCTTTGTTGGGTATTTCAGCTCATGTCATTGGGTAAAGATCTTTACCAACCCTATATCTGATAGAGGGCTAATATCCAAAATATATAAAGAAGTGAAGAAGTTAGAGTCCAGAGAACCAAATAACCCATTTAAAAAATAGGGTACAGAGCTAAACAAATAATTCTCAACTTAGGAATCTCAAATGGCTGAGAAGCACTTAAATATTCAACATCTTTTCCCCAGCATGTAATAAGGATATATGTTCCACTATGTTCATAGCAGCCCTATTTATAATAGCCAGAAGATGGAAAGAACCCAAGTATCCCTCAACAGAAGAATGGATGCAAAAAATGCGGTATATATACACAATGGAGTACTATTCAGCCATTAGAAACAATGAATTCATGAAATTCTTAGACAAATGAATGGAGCTGTAGAACATCATACTAAGTGAGATAACCCAGTCTCAAAACATAAATCATGGTATGCACTCACTAATAAGTAGATATTAGCCTGGAAAACTGGAATACCCAAAACATAATCCACACATCAAATGAGGTACAAGAAGAATGGAGGAGTGGCCCCTGGTTCTGGAAAGACTCAGTGTAGCAGTATAAGACAAAACCAGAACAGGGAAGTGGGAAGGGATGGGTGGGAGAACAGAGGGAGTGAAGGGGGCTTATATGACTTTCGGGGAGTGGGGGACCAGAAAAGGGGAAATCATTTGAAATGTAAATAAAAATATATCGAATAAAGATTTAAAAAAATTTAAAAAAAAGAAAATATGCCATGGATTATGCATTATACAATAAAAAAATATTCAACATCTTTAGTCATCAGAAAAATGAAAATCAAAATGACTTACAAAAGAAAACTTCTTCCAACAAACCCAAAAAAGATAACCACACAAACATAAAAATAACATCAAAAATAACAGGAGACAACAATCACTATTCCTTAATATCACTTAATATCAATGGACTCAATTTCCTAATAAAAGAAATAGACTAACAGAAATATTTTTTATGTAAATCTTCATTATTATCAGAAAATGTTTATAATTCTTCTTTCAATTCATTTAGTAATGTTTTTACATCTAACATTTTATCTGAATTATTTGTCATGATAATCTTAAATTTTAACATGTTTTTCTATATATTTCTTCTATTTTTATCAGAAATATTTTCCATGTAAATCTCTAATTTTATCACAAAAGTTTGTTAATTCCACCTTCAATTAATTTAGAAAGGTTTTTTTTTATTCGATATAATTTATTTACATTTCAAATGATTTCCCCTTTTCTAGCCCCCCCACTCCCCGAAAGTCCCGTAAGCCCCCTTCTCTTCCCCTGTCCTCCCACCCACCCCTTCCCACTTCCCCATTCTGGTTTTGCTGAATACTGTTTCACTGAGTCTTTCCAGAACCAGGGGCCACACCTCCTTTCTTCTTGTACCTCATTTGATGTGTGGATTATGTTTTGGGTATTCCAGTTTTCTAGGTTAATATCCACTTATTAGTGAGTGCATACCATGATTCACCTTTTGAGTCTGGGTTACCTCACTTAGTATGATATTCTCTAGCTCCATCCATTTGCCTAAGAATTTCATGAATTCATTGTTTCTAATGGCTGAATAGTACTCCATTGTGTAGATATACCACATTTTTTGCATCCACTCTTCTGTTGAGGGATACCTGGGTTCTTTCCAGCATCTGGCAATTATAAATAGGGCTGCTATGAACATAGTAGAACATGTATCCTTATTACATGGTGGGGAGTCTTCTGGGTATATGCCCAGGAGTGGTATAGCAGGATCTTCTGGAAGTGAGGTGCCCAGTTTTCGGAGGAACCGCCAGACTGATTTCCAGAGTGGTTGTACCAATTTGCAACCCCACCAGCAGTGGAGGAGTGTTCCTCTTTCTCCACACCCTCTCCAACACCTGCTGTCTCCTGAATTTTTAATCTTAGCCATTCTGGCTGGTGTAAGATGAAATCTTAGGGTTGTTTTGATTTGCATTTCCCTAATGACTAATGAAGTTGAGCATTTTTTAAGATGCTTCTCCGCCATCCGAAGTTAGAAAGGTTTTTTTATGTCTACAATTTTATTTTTATAATTTTCCATGAAATAGTCAATTTTAATGTATTTTTCTATATATTTCTTGAATTTTATCAGAAATATTTTCTATGTAAATCTTCAATTTTACCTGAAAATGTTTATAATTCCATTTTCAATCAACTTAGCATTATTTTATGCCTACCATTTTAACTGTATAATTTTTCATGATAATCTTCAATTTTAACATGTTTTTCTGTATATTTCTTCAATTTTATCAGAAATACTTTCCATGTGAATCTTCAACTTTATCAGAAAATGCTTATAATTGCACTTTCAATCAACTTAGGAATACTTTTACGCCTACCGTTATTATATCTATAGAACATTTTCCATGGTAATCTTCAATTTTAAGATGTTTTTCTACATTTTCTACAATTTTATCAGAAATATTTTCCATGTAAATCTTCAATTCTATCATAAAATGTTTCTACTTCCTTTTTCAATAAATTTAGCAATGTTTTTATATCTATCATTTTACTCATTAGTTTTCCATGAAAAAGTCAATTTTAACGTGTTTCTCTATATAGCTCTTCTATTTTATCAGAAATATTTTTATGTAAATCTTCAATTTTATTATAAAATATTTTTATATCCTTTTTCAATAAAAGAACATGCTTTTAAAAAAACAATGACTTCATGAAATTCCCAGACAAATGGATGGAACTAGATAATATCATCCTGAGTAAGGTAACCTAGTCACAAAAGAACACACATGGTATGTACTCACTGATAAGTGGATATTAGCCCCCCCGCAAAAAAGTCGGCATGCCCACAATACAATTCACTGACCATATGAAACCCAAGAAGAAGAAGAAATAGTAACTCAGTCCTCAGAAGGGGGAAGAAAATAATCACAGGAAGTAGAGGGAGGGTAGTGTCTGTGAGGAAGAGAGGAGGGTAAGGGAAAAGGGGGGCAGTATCAGGTGTGGGAGGAGATAGGGGATGGTCAGAAATTTGAATGAAAGTGTGTTGCAGTGGGGGATGAGGAACTGGGGTAACCACTAGAACGTCCCAGATGCCTGGAACCCAAGAGATTCCCAGGACCTAACAGGAATAAAATTCACTTTTTAGTCTGCAAATAAACAATTGCTAACAGTAGCAAATATTTTATTGTATGAATAATAATAGTTCACCAAAACCAGTTCTCTCACACTTTATTCCTTGTAGTGTGCCAAATAGCATGATAGTAAGAACAACAAAAGAAAAAGCAAAACAAAACAAACAAACAAAAAAAAAGAAAAACCACAATGCCAAATTTGATCAAAAGCCTGAAGCAGTTTCCTCTCAGGATGCATGTTTATTCCCCTGAGCTTTCTTAAGACATATATTGTTTAGTTTCAGCTTATATAGCCTCTAAATTTTACTGCAACGTAATCCAGAAACTCTGTGTTAGAGAGTCATACTTTAAAAGTGAAGCAGCTCTATAAGAACAAGGTACATTAGATATCTCAGTAACTCAGTATCTCTTATGGCATCCAAGACAAAATACTTTTATGTAACATTCAGCCAAGTGGAGATGCAACATTATTTTAAAAATCTGCTGTTTTCTTGGCATCGTTTGAACAGAAAAAAAAAAAAGTTATGTGTAATTCTCTGTAGCCTGGATAATTTATAATATAATCCCAACTAATTAATCAAATATATTTACCTTGGAGACATCAAAAATGATATTCATAAGATGGAGTCTATTTTCTGAGGAAAGCAAAACAGGGTAGGGTAGAGCTACATGAGTAAAAGGAAAGTGTGAATATGTTCTTCTTAAAAGGGACACTCTTGGGTCTTTATTCTGGACATATTCTTCTCTCTCAGGGTGGGTGGTAGCTTTTCAGTAGTTTGCAATGGAGACTTGAAGACAGGGAGTTTACAAGCCCATGGATTTATGTAAAGATATGATAGGTACTTTCAAAAGAAAGGTGTTTTTATTTTCCTATCCTTCATTATTGAAATTCTTACAGTACTTACCTTCTTCCATGTCCTAGTGGAAAGATTAGAATATCTAATTTCCAGAATAACACTGGAATAAGATCTGAGAACTTCAAAAATTTGGTACTGCATTATCACTGACAAGGAACTCCAGAAATCTACCTAGAATCTCTGAAGTAGAGATGGTTCAGTAGGAACAGGCATGCTCTGCAATGAACTCAGGTTTCTTGTAACTCCATGATTTCTAATATACTTTCATTTTCTGGGGCTGAACATACATTCATGTTCTTTGGGCTATTATGAATAATTAGGAGGATATACTTTGAGAAGACAAGGTGTCAGATTGTTCAACTCTAAGAAGTGTCTCTGACTGGGTCCTAATGAAGTCAATGCAAGGATTCAATGGCACCATAACTTAGGGAGTTACACCCTTAGAAAGCATCGTCATGGAGAGTGGGAGATTCATCTTGCATTGTCATAGTGATAGGAATGCTTCTTCATTGGTAGAGAAATAGAGTAAAAGCAGAAGGAACCAGACCTCACCATCTCTCAAGGAGAGTAACACTCAAAATAAGCCTAATTAGGATGGAATGGATCTCTAAAAGAAATCTAATACTGAGTAGCTTACAATGTTGACTCACTGTGAAGACTAATTAGAGAAAGATCGGGTCATTTGTGAAGAAAGGGACAAGAATTTCTAGGATAAAATACTAAAATTAAATGAGAAGCCATGTTAAACCCATGGCATTTTCCACACTGAAGTAATAGTATTGGGTATAAAAGTTCAGACATTTGATACCAGGAAAAGAATTTACTGTGAAGGGTTATAGGAGTGGACTCCAATTAAGAAGTCACTATTCATTCAAGGGAATGAGAAAAGAAGTCTCATTTGTGATTGGAAGGCTCTGTGTTTAACGAAGGTATGGAGGGGAAAACTAAGAAGGTAACATTTCCCAGGGCTTTCCTCGAGGTTGCTGAAGGCTCCTAGGATTCAGTGATCTTTGATGGAGGTACAGAGAACCTCTCTGCAAATCCTTTAGTAATGCTGATCTACTATGTGACACCAAGGGTATGAGAGACATGATGCGAACTGCACAGAATTTTCAGTTAGCTATGAGACAGATGCAATTATTTTGAAGATAGTTGGGAACAAAACATGACTATATGCCATCTCTGTGCTGGCCTCATCACTGAGCAGCTGTGCCTGCTCTTCACATGGTACTTTCTTATACTTTTAAAGCTGTTTTTTCCTAAGAGAGGAAGGCCAAGAAGAGCTGAGTTATTGGTCTTGAAATACCAGCATTTTCACTGGCAGTAAGTGAAACTTACAAATCCCAACTATACAAAAACATCTTTGATTAAACTCTATTTTATTGAATTTAAGATTCCATCATGTGTTTAAAAAATATATAGTGCTGTTGTTTCACCTACCATTAAGGGAGAAAAATCACTGCCAACTAAATTCTGATATGTCATGGATCCAGAGCTGCATCTCAGTTTCAAATGCATTAAATCATGGTAGAAAATTGCATGCCTCTGAATCAATGAACTAAAATATTTCTGTAAGTGTACTTAGTTCTCAAACTTCATATTTTTATTGACAAGAGAAACACTGATCATGCCACCTCAAGGTAAACCCAGACTTTTCTGACTTTTTTTTTCACTCAGTTCTATTCAAGGAAACAAGCAATATAGAATTCTCTGGAATTGTTCAGTGGAAAAAAATAGAGTGCTTTTTCAGTTTCACAAGAGGAAATTCCATTGTCTGCTCCAGCAACAGTATTTCAGTTGACACGTTCAGCTAGCTGGTGTGGACGTCCACAGCGACTCCCATGCTTTTACCCTTGTATTCTATGGTCCACATAACAGAAGTACAGTGTCTCCCAGTCTGGATGCCTATAATATATGACATAACTTGGGAGGTGGAGGTTGTAGAGTCCCTAGTTCAAGTCCTGCCTGGGCTACCAAGCAAGATTCTGTCTTGAATTGTTATAAATAAATAAATGAATAAATAAATAGATAGATAGATAGATAAATAAATAAATAAACAAATAAATAAAGCAAACTAAAAGACATCTAAAGTCTTTCAGCTCTTTGGCCACTTACTGGGATCTTCAGACATAGCCATCTCTTTGTTATTGTTGTTGTTGTTGTTGTATGTTTGTTTGTTTGTTTTTCTCCCTTCTGGGACATGCACAACCTACATGCTTTTGGGTACCCATCAATTAGGGCTATGCTTCTGTTCCAGGTTTGGGACTGAAACTTCTGAGAGGAACATGTGATTTCATAGATAACCCTACTTACCAAAAATACCAACTGTTTTTTAGGTTTTTGTTGTTCCCCTAACACAAAGGACTTCCACCCTGGTAGGATTTATAGTCTCCTCCCTTCACAAAGTCAATCCTTCTTTCAGTCAACTGAACCTGACTCATCTTTGTTCCTAAAGGCAGAATGATCCTGTTAAGCCACGAGATTAGTCTATAGTTTGTGTCAGAATCAAAGCTTTTGATATTGTGTGTCTCTTTAGAAGTTCAAATGTTAAAGGCTGTCTCTTTTCCTGCTTGGTATAATCCTTTATTCTGAAGGCATATCACAAAGAAAGCTGAGGGGGAAAAGAAAAAAACTGAAAAGAAAATCCTAGTTAAATTGAAAACACAGCTCCCCTGCCACAGTGATTCCATGATTCCTGGTCTCAAATGTGCAACAGTCATGCCTAACAGTACCTTGAGTTAGATTTATGAAGAAAGTAAATTTTTGCAGAAAATCATAGGGCTAGAAAGATATTTTTATTGGTTCATGAGTGTGTCCCGATCAAAAATACTGAAGTTATTGTTTCCAAAATAAGGAACTTCAATGTATTCTGATAGGCAATGGAACCACGTATAGCCACAGTCTCCAGTATACCTTAAACAACCATGGTCCCTTAGACAAGAGATAGTAGGAGCCCAACATTGGAACCTTATAAAAATCAACCCACATTATCCTCTCAAGAGCTAGCAAAGTCTAAGAAAATATCTACATTATGTTAGGAAACTGGTTTCTGAAAGTTATAGATTGTAAAGGAGTAATGTCAAAAATGGACCAATTCTCCACTCATTTCTTTCTTTCATTAAGCAGCAAAATCTGTTTCTTTGTCTTGAAATGTACGTTTTTCTTATGGTTTAAAGTGCTGGATAGAGACAACCAAACAGCTGGCACGTTTCTGCTTCAGTTTGTCCAGTACTGTGCATACAATTCCAGACAGTTCTGCTACCCGATAAATCCATTTCCTCAACTGTCCGAGAGCAACACACCCCAGACATCCTATTTCAGGCAACCTCCACATATTCCACTGAGTAGCTCATACATGCCTATAAGCCCAACCAAGATTAAACCTACCTATCCAGTCTATAAACTTGTGAGAAAAAGTATAGAGCTGGAGGTTTCCTTATTACTCTTAGGGTGTGGGTTACTATGCAGCAATATCTAAAAAACGTAGATATTGAATTCAAGGAGAGACGCTGCCTTAAACATAAGACACACCATTGGCTTTGGGAATGACTAAAAAGCAAGGGCTACAATGATAAAGAGCAAGCTGTTGGTAAGTAAACCAAGAACAGTATGGAGGTAGCACCAATGGATGAAAACAGAGGTACATTATGGAATACTAGAAAGGGAACAAATCAGTTGTCTGGTGTCCTTGGGGTGTGGTGAAAAAGCATAAAAATCAACTTTTAGAATTGAGTAAGAAGTAGGCCAATTAATAGTAAATAACTCAGTGATATAATAAGTCAGGGACTTATTGGAAAGAGTTTGGAGGCAACACCATAGCCCATAACCAAACTTGGGAAAAAAAAAAAAGAACTGTTTCTCTCTACCTGTGTTCCCAGGCTGAGACAAAGATTATGTCAAGGGTTAAAATATCTTAAAGAATTGAGAGCCTATCTAATAGGCTTTCTGAGTTAGTCAAAAGGACTCTAGTAATCATAAGACCATGGTTGCACCAGAGCCATCCCAAAGGAGCAATATAACTAAAGGGAAACTATCAAAAGCAGTAGACTTTCATTCTTTATTCAATTCTTAGAAAGATCACAAAGGTTTTCAGGCAGCATCTGTGACAATACACTCCCATTCTAAACTAAAGGGAACAGAGACTGTTATAAAAAGTCCCATCTTTCAACTTCCTTATAGGAAGGAATCCAGTACAAACACCAAATTAGCTGGCAGAACCAGGCTGTATCAGCAGAAGTAACAGTGATGGGTTGAGAAGGCAGCCATGAAGCTCAGGCCTGCAGTACCAGGAGCAGAAACAGTTGGGGAAGAAGAACCCCATGAGGATGTCCGTGATCTGACAGCAGACCCACAGCCCAGGACAGGCAGATGCCATGTGTCCCCAGCAGAGTCTGCACTGTTCAAACCTTCAGTCAACAGTCTTCCTTTAGGCCGTGGGGGTCATTCATATAGTTAACATCTATAACCTCACAATTATATGCTAGGTATTTGGGAAAACCTTGTAATTTGTATGTCTCCAAATGAAAATAAGACATTCCTAGGGGCCCTAACTCATTCTTTTAATTTTTCCCTTGTTTACTTGATATACAAATATATAATTTATTAAGCCTAATCTCTCCTTTCTTGTTGTCCCAAATATTTCATATTAATAAAACTATATACGCATATTACAAGATAAAAAAAAGATATACCAAAGGGACTCTTTTCTCATTTCTGATATACATATTCAGTTCCAGAATCAAAGCATGATATGACTGATGGAAGCCTTGAAAATACTGGAAATTAATGTCACCTGTACCTCCCTCCACTGCCTTGTTTGTACCCTTTCAGCCGTGTGTTGAGGTCTGTCAACTACTGGGGAGGGTCTGTATTCATTTTGATTTGTTGACTTGATTTGGCCAATGGGAAGCAGTAGAAGTAACATTATGCCAGACTAAGCTTTAAAAGACCCTGTAACTAATTTTCCTTCCCCAATGCACCCCCATATAAGCAAGTTCAAGCTAGCCAGCTAGAGAGCCTGAGGCCTAGTCATACTTCCAATGATGGAGAATAGATGGATCACCACCAAACATGTCAGTTATTCTAACTAATGATGGATGAACAGTTGTACAAGTAGACCAAGAAAGGGTCAGTGAAACTAAAAGGCTCAGAGAATTATCTACCGGACCTATAAACCCAGAGTAAATAACAGAGTCACTACATCTTACATTATTACGCTTAAATGGCTTTTAAGCAAAAATAGTTAGCAGATTAGTTATCATTCTACCTAGAGGACCATGAGGAAAATATCAAGGTTTTTCTATTTATTCTATAATATACTTTGTATTTAAAAACTTATGAGCCAACAAGATGGCCTAGTTTGTAATGGCTGCCAAATTTGACAACCTGCATACAATCCCTGGGATCCTCGTGGAGGAAAGAGAAAATCTGCTCCCACCAAAAGATATTCTAAGAGCCAGGATATTTTTCAAAGTTGTATTTATCTGGATTTCAAAGTAATTCCATCATTTTGCTTTTCTTCAGCAAAATTGTTTTCAAATCTGTATTAAACCACATTTACTTTTTAATCACAAGTATAACTACATCCACCTTTCTAAAATACTCCTATTATTCTACATGCATTTATACAATGAAAAACACTTGGTATATTGACAATCAAGCATGTTTATACATCAGAATTTATGGTCACCATAGTTACCATATGCTAGAGTAAATAATCAATTCTAATTACTTTATTCGTAGAATAATTTTGCTCAGGTGGTACTAATATTTATTAATGTTCTTTGTAATGAAATATGCTGAAACAGAAAACTCCAGTACGATAGAAAGACATACATACATATTTATAGTTTACATTATTCTCAAATTCTGAGAGGAGGAACAGAGCACAACAAAGTGTCATGCTTACTTCATGTTCTGTTAGACATATTTTATCATCACAAAAATTACTAAAAAAATGATCCAATGAGGTTACATTTTCCCTCTAACACTAGAGGTTATACCATTGGATCATTTGAAGAAATCTTGGAAGGCATTTTTACAGTTGATTGTATAGAACAAAATGAGAAATTCACAGAAAATTCCTGAGATATTAACCTTGCTTTCTTTTTCTTCTTCAATAGACACATTTTTTTTCACTCACCAAGTGAAAGGAGAAATCCTCCGCACACTGGGTACGTATTAGACTCTTAAGCTCTATGTGACACAGACTTAAATTTTTAAATACTAATAAAAATAGACAATTCACATTTTTGAATATATATTTTAATAAAATATATTGATTATGGTTTTTCCTTTGCAAAGTACTTCCAAATCCTTTCCACTTCATGCCCACCCAAATTCCCATCCCATAGACATTAGAATAAAAACAGGCATCTAAAAATAATGCTAAAATAAAAACAAACCAGAATAGGACAAAACAAACATATAGAAGGCAAGGAATTAAAATTCAAGAAACACACATTGGCATAAGTGAAAGGGCCATAAAAATATAAAACTGGAAGCGATAATGTATATGCGAAAGACCAGAGGTATGTGTGGCAGGTGGTAAGGCAAAGCATGAGTAAGACAAATATCTCTGTATTTGTTTCTATCTGTTGCATGAGGTAGCATCTTGGATGATTGCTGAGTAAGACATCCATCTATTATTATAGCAGAATGTCATTATGAGTTACTTTATAGATACAAGAACCAGTATTTGATTTTCCCATAGGTCCTTGAGTCTCAAGCTCTTAGACAACTCTGAATGGTTGTGTATGGGTCCCAGCTCATGGACTGGCCCGTAAATACTATCAGCTATTGGTTGCTTCCTCCCTCAAGCTTCGTGCCACTACTTCAATATAGCATGTCTTGCAGCCAGGTCACTATTGTCAATAAAAGACTTTGTAGCTGGGTTGGCTTTCTCCTTTGATCCTTTAATACCATGCAGAGTACCTTCTAGTACCATAAGCACTAATAAATAGATGTGAAAGTCCTAGGTAAGCACCAACGTGACATCCCATGTTCAATGACTTGTGTAGGTGTGATCTTCAACACCCAGGCATTACTAACAGTTTGGGGAAGCATTCATTAGCTTTGTAAATATTTTGGGTTGTTTGCGGGCTCCATAGGGACTCATTTCAACACAATTCAATAAATGGAAGCTTCATTTGGTGACAGAAGATGTCCAGTTGGGACTCTGTATCCTGTTACTTGAAGATACTATTTAGAGTACCTCCATATATGTACACATTTTAGGAAGCTTCTGCTCTCTTAGATTTCCATACAATCCCTCAAATGGCCCTTAGTTTTAGCTGTTCCTCCTTATATTTTATCCTTCACCTCATCTTGTCCCTCCTCACTATTTGACATACCCATTACAATTGCTCCCCTCCCCATCCATCCATAATCAAATCTACTTTCCCTCTCTAAGGAAATCCATCCCTCCCCCAAGTCCTTTAATACATAATTAATTTCCATTGTTCTATGGATTATAGCCTGCTTATTAAAAATTTAAAGATAAAATTAATTAATATATAATATATCTATAGCTACATTTAAATACTATATTTGAATACTATATTGAATAGTATATTTCTCATACTATATTTGTCTTTTGGGGTCTAGATGACCTCATGCAGAATGATTTTTTTTCTCTACCTCTATTACTTCACCTGAGAATTTTGTGGTTTCATTTTTGTTAACAATTGAGTGATAACCAAATGACATTTTTTTTGCCCACTCATCTTTGACCACAAGTCTTGTTTCCAATATCTGGCTATTATGAGTAGAGCAGCAATGAACTCTGCTGGGCAAGTGTTTCTATAGTAGAATAAAGATTCCTTTAGGGTATATGCCCAAGAGTAGTATAGATCAATCTTGAGGGAGATCTATTCCAATATTACTGAGAAATAACCAAACTGATTTCCATACTAACTGTTTAAGCTTGCACTCCCATCTGAAAATGCATGAGTATTCCACTTACTCCACATCCTAACTGGAATGAGTTTTGCCATATATTTTATTGATTTGGGCCATTCTGGCTAGTGTAAAATGAATTTACAAAGTAGGTTGATCAGCATGTCCCTAACAACTAAGGACACTGAATATTTCTTCATGTGTTTCTAAGATTTTTTCTTTTGAGAATTCGCTGTTTTAATCTGTACCCCATTTTTAATTGAGTTGATTGTTTTCTTTTTTATTAATTAAAATAAGGCTAAATTGCTATATTTTTAGAGGAGAAGCTTGATCGTGGGCAAGGAGAGGTTCTATCATTTGTAGCTAATAGCATTTTATTCTTGTAAAGGCAAGATTTGCTTGTTTTCTTGATATCTATTTTCTTGTTGCTGTCATTTTAATTCTTTATATATTTTAGCAATTAGCCCACTCGGGTTTGTAGTTGGTAAAAATTATTTCCCCTTCTAGGGCCTTTCTCTGAATGTTGATGTCCTTTGCTGATCAGAAGCTTTTCAGTTTCGTGTGGTCCCATTTTAATTGTTGCTCTTAGGGGCATTCCGTCACTGTTCTACTCAGAAAGTCTGTTCCCATGCCAATGAATCTATCAGATTCAACATTGAGGTCTATTATCCATGTGTAGTTAAGATTGGAACAGAGTGCTAAGTATAGATCTATTTAGATACTTGAAAATACAGTTGTACAGTTTGATCAGTACTATTTGTTGAAGATGCTGTCTTTTTTTCCAGTGTGTATTTCTGGCTTCTTAATCAAAAATCAAATGTCCATAAGTATATGGACTTAATGTCTATGTCTTTAATTTGAATCCATTGGCCAATGTGTCTATTTTTATTCCAACCCCATGGTGTTTTTATTCTTTTAGCTCTGGAATAAAATTTTAGGTCAAGGATAGTGATATCTCTCACAGTTCTTTTATTAGTCAGAATTATTTTAATAATCCTGAGTCTCTCTCAGTCTCTCCCTCCCTCTCCTTCTTCCTTCCTCTCCCCTACTCTGTGTATTTTTTCAAGATGAGATAGAAATTTGTCCTTCTAATTCTGTGAAGAATAATTTGGATATTTAAATGGAATTGCATTGAATTTGTAGCTTGTTTTTTATAGAATGGCCATTTTCATAATATTAGTCTTAGAGTTCAATTTTATGGGAGATTGTTCCATCTTATGTAACTTTGTTTAGATTTTCTTCTTCAGTATCTTAAAGTTTTTACCAGACAAGACTTTCACTTGCTTGCTTATTGTTATATCAAGATATATTTTTGAGGCTATTGTGAAAAGTGCTATAAGAAGGCTACTGATTTTTGTGAGTTAATTTTATATGCTGCTATTTTGCAGATAGGGCTTATCAGACATAGGAATTCTCTGGAGTTTTAACATCACTTATGTATACTATCACATCATCTATAAATAAAGATACTTTGATTTCCTCCTCAATTTGTATAACCTTGTTGTCCATCATTTGTCTTATTGCACTAACTGAGATTCAAGTATTATGTTAAATATATATGGAAAGAAGGGACAATCTTGTTTATTTTAGTGCAATTGCTTTGAGTTTCTCACCATTTAACTTGATGTTGGCTGTGAGCTTGCTGTAAAAGTGTTGATATTTAGTATGCCCCTTATGTCTCTAATCTCTCCAGAACTTTTATCATGAAGGGGTATTTGATTTGGTAAAAGATGTTTTCTGCTTCTAATGAGATGATCATGTGGTTTTGCCTTTCAGTTTGTTTATATGGCGAATTACATTTATCAATTTACATGTGCAGAAAGATTCCTTCCTACACATCTGAAATGAAACCTACTTGGTCATTGTAATGTGTTTTATGTGTTTGTGGATTTGACTTTAAAACATTCTTTTTTTTTTACTTAAAAGCATTCTATTGACAAATTTGCATGTATGTTCATGATGGAAATGAGTCTGTAACTGTCTTTATTGTATCTTTGTTATTTAGGTATTAGCGTTACTGTGGCATCATAAACAAATTGGGTTATCCCCCTTCTGTTTCTATGTTGTACTATAATTTAAGTTATATCATCATTACCTCTTTGTAATATTATAATTAAATTTTAGTTTCCATTTCATTAGTGGTTATAGGTCTCTTTGATCTTGACTTAACTTTGGTAAGTAGCATATATCAAGCAGATGATCCATTTCTTTCAGATTTTTTCCAACATGTTGGAGTACATGATTATTAAAGTATGTCCTTATGATTCTCTGAATTTCCACAATATTTGTTGTTATATCTCCCTTTTCATCTCTAATTTTAATCTCTATCCTTTACATCTTTTAGTTAATTTAGTGTTTGTCAATATTTTGCAACAAAACCAATTTATTTTTTCATTGTTTCTTTTTGTTTGTTTGTTTTGCTTTGTTTCTTGTTTGCTTCTTTTCATTTTATTGATCTCAGTCTTGAGTTTGATTATTTGTTGCCATCTACTCTTTTTTTGGTGTTAAGTCTTTTTGTTCTAGAGCTTTCAGCTGTGCTGTTAATTTATTAATATGAGCTCTCCCAATACTCTTACATAGGTACTTAGTGCAATGAACTTGCATTTCAGAATTGAGTTCTTTGTATCTCATAATTCTGGGTATGCTGGTTTTCCATGTTCATTCAATACCAATATGTTTTAAAGTTTTGTTCTATGTCCTGTCTTGTCCAATTTTTATAATTCATTAGTGAGTTGTTTTGTATCCATGAATTTGTAACCTTTCTGTTGATGCTGTTTTTGTCAATAACCAGCTTTAATCCAAGGTAGTCAAGCAGGATGGAGCACATTAATTCAATTGTCTTCAGTCTACTGAAATTTCTGTCTTTTCTGAGTATGTGGTTGGTTTTGAGATCATTCTACATGCAGCTGAAAAGGTGTACTCTTTTATGTTGGTTAAATGTTTTGTAAAACTCTATCAGGTTCATTTGGTTTATGACGACCCTTAGCTCCAGCATTTCTCGGTTAGTTTTTATCTGGACAACCTATTGGTGAGAATGGGGTATTAAAGTCACTCTCCATTACAGTTTGAAGATCAATAAGTGCATTTAGCTGTAGTAGTGTCTCTTATGAACTTGGGTGCCCACATATTTCCTGTATGGATGTTTAAAATTGCAATATCATCATACTGAAATTTCCTTTTGCTGGGTATAACCTGTGCTTCTCTCTCTTCTGATTACCTTTGGCTTGAAATAGATTTTGTCAGATATCAAAATGACTGAAAATCTTGCTTTATTGGTCCATTTCTTTAGAATTTATTTTTTTGCTCTTTTACCCTAAACTAATGTTTATCTTTGATGATATAGTCCACTGATATAGCAGAAGAATGGATCTCTTTACATATTTATTCTGATATTCTCTGCTTTCTATTGGAAAATTAAGACCATTGATGATGAAATTATATATGTCAGGGTTTGATGATATCTATTTTGTCATTTTGGTGTGAGTTTTTTCCAACTCCTTTGATTTTCTGGTCTGAGATTATTACTTGTGCTTTCTATTTTATGATTAACCTCTCCAGGTTGACATTTTTCTTCTAGCACTTTCTGTCTCACTGTCTCATGACTCACTATGTATATATATATATATATACATGTGTGTGTGTTTGTGTGTATGGCATATATATACATATATATATGTGTATATATATATATATATATATATATATATATATATATATATATATATATATATATGACATTTTCAAAGATGTTACTGGGTTTTAAACTGGTTTCTATGCATCTGGGTATGTAATGCTTATAATTCTAGGTGTTGCTGTCTAGTCGTGTCTCTGTTGAGTGAGTTTTTCACTCCTTGTTTATGTTGCACTATTGAGGTTTTTGAGTATATCGTGGTTGTGGGTTGCCTGGTAGGAAATGCTTCTGAGTCTGTACCAGATGTACCTACTGGAAGTCCCATATAGAACTGTTTCTAGATAATAGGAGCTGGAAGGAAGAATGGGAATGGGCTAGAAGGGTGGGGTCTAAGAGAGCCCACAGGATGGGAGAAAGTTGGGTCTGCCATGAAGATCTGTGGAGTCCCAAGCGAATGGGGGAAGAGGGGGAATACAGACTCCTATAGGTGGTCTACTGCAGAGCTGCAGATGAGACTGATGAATTGGAATAGAAGATTACTTAATCGATTCCCTGGACAGTATATCCAGGGGGGGGTTCCAGGAAAAGGGGGGGCTCACATGATGGTTTATGAGGCAAAAGAAAAAAAGATAAGGAAAAGAAAGAGTTCCCTGGGAATGGGTCCATAGAGGAAGGAGAGGCCACCGCATTTGGTTTGCTAGAGAGCTGTAGGTAAGACTTGGAAATGGGAACTGGAGGATAAAAAAGGGAATGAAAGTCACTTATCTGTTTCCCTGGATCTGAAAAGAGACAACTTTGTCTTCTTCTAAGCAAGTTTTGTTCAAGTATAATAATTAAATACTTTCTGTAGTCACAGAAATATACATACAAAATTTCCATCCTGATACATTGTGAATAGGAAGAAGTGTGCATGTTCCTATAAGCAGATGCTGAGGCCTGAAAAGGATGTTGCATGCCTTGCTTTATTGTCTTTACGTGATTCTATTGAGACAGGATCTCCCACTGATCTTGAGCTCACTCTTTTTAAGGTAGGCTGGCTTAGCTCTAACACCCAGTTATGCACATACCATCACTGGGGTATGTGCATAACCACGCCCTCCTAGCTCTCTTTGTGGCAGTGCAGGATATCTGAGTCCTGATCATGCTTGCTGAGCAAGCACTCTTAGGCAATGAGCTTTCTCCCAGGCCTTCTCTGTAGACTGAGAAGTACAATTTATATAGATTTGTTTTCTCTCCAAATGAGTCCTACTTTGCAGTCCATGGATAGAAAAAGGAGGTACCCCTAACAAACCAAAGTTAAGTTTGTCTGGATGCACTTACAATGGCATAGGAATTCATGCTTTCCTTCAAAGTCTACAATATATCCAGGATGCATCGGTTGCCATTCCTGCACATCTGAAGCAATGCTCTTTGCTCCCATGTGTCTGACAACCAACATCTCCCTCTTTGGGTGCATCATCTCACTACCATATCACCTGGGTTGAATGTTATTATAGGCAAACAATACTGCCTGTGCTGACCTTGTAGCTAGAGGAGATTGGCAAGCTAGGAAAGAGAAAACTACTGAGGATGCCCAGTTGCTTTTCTTCTTGATAGTGTCATCTCCATTAATCGTACCCTTGTCTGCTAGTACCAGTGCTGCTGATCTGATCAAATTCTTTTCAAAAACTGGTGGAGATATGTGGCTCGAAATTATTCTTTTCTCTGATTGCATTAGTTCTAGAGGTGCTTTCTCACTTTTTCCTTTTGTATTTTTAGAGCTTAGCAATATAGTCTTCACACAAAGTTATAGATTTTATGACGACATCATGTACATTTAACATACTCACACCCCCCACCACAATTCATCACCCTGTTCTCATTAGTACTCTTCATGTCTCTCAGGTAAATCATCTTCTTCATACAGATCTCCCCTGTGACAGAAAAGATGTGTCATTTTATTTCTCAAAGAGGCTTATTTCACTAAATATGAATAAGATTGGAGAAGCTCCACTTTTACCAATTTTCCTGCAAATGACAATACTTATTCTTCTACATAGGTAAATAAAGCACCGCTGGGTGGGCTGAGAGGTGGCTCCATTGATGAAGTGTCTGTCATGAGATCATGAGCCTGAGTTCCAGTCTCCAGAGCTCATATAAAACGACATTGTAGAGACATGCATTCATACTCACAAACCTGAAGAAGGAAGACAAGAGGGTCTCTAATGCACACTTGCTAGTCAGCTTAGGCAAATTGATAGTCTTCAGGTAAAAGTGAGAAAACCTGTCTTAAAAATAAAGTTGAACAGTCAGAATGGCTAAGATTAAAAATTCAGGAGACAGCAGGTGTTGGAGAGGGTGTGGAGAAAGAGGAACACTCCTCCACTGCTGGTGGGGTTGCAAATTGGTACAACCACTCTAGAAATCAGTCTGGCGGTTCCTCCGAAATCTGGGCACCTCACTTCCAGAAGATCCTGCTATACCACTCCTGGGCATATACCCAGAAGACTCCCCACCATGTAATAAGGATACATGCTCTACTATGTTCATAGCAGACCTATTTATAATTGCCAGATGCTGGAAAGAACCCAGGTATCCCTCAACAGAAGAGTGGATGCAAAAAATGTGGTATATCTACACAATGGAGTACTATTCAGCCATTAGAAACAATGAATTCATGAAATTCTTAGGCAAATGGATGGAGCTAGAGAATATCATACTAAGTGAGGTAACCCAGACTCAAAAGGTGAATCATGGTATGCACTCACTAATAAGTGGATATTAACCTAGAAAACTGAAATACCCAAAACATAATCCACACATCAAATGAGGTACAAGAAGAAAGGAGGACTGGACCCTGGTTCTGGAAAGACTCAGTGAAACAGTATTCAGCAAAACCAGAACGGGGAAGTGGGAAGGGGTGGGTGGGAGGACAGGGGAAGAGAAGGGGGCTTACGGGACTTTCGGGGAGTGGGGGGGGGGGCTAGAAAAGGGAAATCATTTGAAATGTAAATAAATTATAACGAATAAAAAAATTAAAAAAAAAATAAAGTTGAAGAGGGTTGAGGCAAGATACCAGATTTTAACCTCTGGCTAATGATCTATCTATCTATCTATCTATCTATCTATCATCTATCTATCTTACATACATAAACATGCCCAAACACATCTACATATGAATGTACACAAACACATATATATGTTGTATGTGTATATATCCACATACAACACACACACATATACACACGTGAAATATGCCATTGTGTGACATTTTTTCCTTTGTAAACTTGCTGATAGCACCTAGTACATAAAATCTTGACATGTGCATATTATTAAGGTACCTCATCAGTTTTGATATTTTTATGATGTTTAATAAGGCTACAGATTTTTCAATTTTAAAATCCATTGTGGGTAAAATTTTCAACATGCATTACCCTAGTTTTTGGAAATAAATAGTAATTTTTGCTATCCATATCTCTGCTTGTACGTAATAGCACAGATACCTAAACCAATGTTTTAAACCAATCCAAGCAGATCATTTATCTCCTAAAATGGTGTTTTCATTTGTAAGCACACATGAAGTGTTTCCTTCAATACAATTTCAAAACTGGTCTTGAGTATCCACTAAAGATCATACTCTGTCTTGGGTCCATTAGGAAATAAGGATGGGTCCATGAGACCCATCCTCTGTCCTCAAGAGGTTCCCATATCAATTCAAGAAGCTTTAAGACAACAATCAGTGGGACAAATAGAACAGAAGTACCAAAAAAATGTTAGTACAGATGCCAAAACTCTCTCTCTGTGTGTGTGTGTGTGTGTGTGTGTGTGTGTGTGTGTGTGTGTGATATTCTGCGTGCATGTGCATGAGCATACAGGGACACATGCACATGCTTGCATGAATGTGTGGAGGTCAAGATGGTTGACATCCATATCTTCCTCTATTCTCTGAGAATATCACTCACAATGTGTCTTGAATGGCAGATCGATCAGCACGTTCTGGAAATCTTCTAACCCTTCATTTGCTGACACTACTGAATCATTCAGCAATTATGTGGCTACTGGGAACTGAACTAGGATCCTCTTGTTGATGTAGGTACACTGTTGACTGAACCATCTCTCCATTTCATCAATTATATACTTTTAAATTGACACAGAGTAAAGATCTATAAAGACAGTAAGAATTACTGAAAAGTCTACTCTGGGCCACACACAGACAGGAAAGAATAGGGTAACGCCTCCCTTTATGAAGAACGAACTTCTATCAGAAGAGCAGGTCTTGATGCCTACAGTGGGCCAGTGTGGCACAATGTAAACAAAGCCCAGACACACAAAAGGAAAGAACACAGGGCCTTTGTCCTCCTGCAAGGGTTTGGGATGTGCCTGCCTTGAGAGAAGTAAATTTGACAACAGAACAAAGAGAGATGAAGGACGTTGCAGGAAGCAGTTGGAGTTCCATACTGTTAACAAACTGACTAAGAGATGGGTATGAGTTTCACAGGAGTAGACATTGAAGAGCATTCCAAATAAAAGGAGTGAAAACAGCAGGCCTTTTTTTCTATAAAAGAGCTCTTTATAAATTTGAAAACAGTTATAGAGTCAGTTTCCAATTTTCTTCTTCTGGAATTGTGTTTTCTCATTCTTTCATCTCAGTTGTGGCTGAGCCCTCATATGTGTCCTAAATTCATCATAAGTTTAAATTTTATACTTATTATGCTTCTAAAAATGAGACTCTGCAAAGTCATTGCCTCTTAAAATATAAGGTCTGTCCTTACGTTACAAGGACAGAGCATCTCCATTCATGAGAATCATGTGAATTTAACTTTCCACAAGTAAATTATTATGATATATTTTCTATCATTAACAAACATATCATCATTCCTAATAGCATAGACTATATCATACCCTCATAGGCCATAACCACAGTTTGTGATAAGTTGTGTACCAAGTTATAAAAGAGTTAGTTGTACTAGAAACTTATCTTTCCTTCCCACAGTTGCCATGACATGGGTTGGCATTGTATTGGTAGTTTTCCTTGTGTTGTTTTAAATGCTTTCTAGTATATTGCTTTCATTATGTTCATGTATGGGCCTTGGATTCCCAATCTCTCCAAGACTTTTATCATGAAGGGATGCTGAATTTTGTCAAAATCCTTTTCAGCATCTAATGAAATGACCATGTAGTTTTCTTCCTTTAGTTTGTTTATGTACTGTATTACATTGACAGATTTCCGTATATTGAACCATCCCTGCATCCCTGGGATGAAGCCTATCTGATCATTGTGAATTATAGTTCTGTTGCATTCTTGGATTCGGTTGGCCAGGATTTTGTTCAGTATTTTTTCATCAATATTCATGAGGGAGAATGGTCTGAAGTTCTCCTTCCTTGTTTGATCTTTGTTTGGTTTAGGTATAAGCATGATTGTGGCTTCATAGAATGAGTTGTATCTGGAGGATCTGGAGGGTGGTCCAAAGGAGCTGAAGGAGTTTATAGCCCCATGGGAAGAACAATGACTTTGGACACCCAGACACCCCAAGACTTCCAGGGACTGAACCATCAACCAAGGGGTACACATGGTTCCAGCCAAAAATATGGCAATGGAATACCTTGTTGGGCATTAGTGGGAGGAGTGTTCTTTGGTCAGGTAAAGGCTCAATAGAAGCCCCAACAAAGGGAAACGGATGGTCAGTGGGGGGTTGAGGGGGAGGTGGGAGTGTGTCTGATAGAGGGGCATATACATAGAGGCAGGGGTGGGGGGGTAGGGAATCTTTGGGGAGGGGGCCTTTGGGGAGGGGGGAAATTGGGAAAGGTTTTACCATTGGCAATGTAAATGAAGAAGATACTCAATTAAAAAAAAAGAAAAAAGAAAAAATAAATGCTTTTTATATGAGCTCCCATATGCAATCATCTTCCAAGGAATCTTATTCCTTAGAAACCCGTCATTTGGAAGTTTACAAATAACTTCCAGGGAATTATAATCATCAGTTTCTGTATGAAGAGTTGGCTTCCCAAAGGTAAGGACCACAATACAATTCTAGCCTCACTCGCCAAAAGCAAACAGTACAGAGGTTTGGGTCAGAAATGATTTCTACATCTAATGCCTGGGAAAGAATGCAATCTACTTCAACTGCAAAACTGCTTAAATATATATGGTTGTCAGTCTTGGTATTTTCTAAGCAGCTTGCCATCTTTTTGCCAATTTGTTTTCAGGAAATAAATATGGAAATTGCAAAAGATAGAGAAATAGTAAATATAAATATGATATAATATTTTAGTTCTAAAGATACCATAAATCAATCCATTACATAAATACTCAGCATAATACAGTAATATATATTATTTTTATGATGTCAAGTAAGGGCTAAAATGGAAGAAGTAAAACAAATAAAGAGTAATAAGAAATACTGTTTTTGACTGGATATGCAAAGAAGGTTTGTCGAATGCACTGAAGTGTAGATATTTGCCAATATGGGGTAAGACAGAGAGAAATGCAGGAACGCTAAGTCGGAAGAGAAAAATCTGCTTGTGCCAATGATTGGTGGTGGAGCAGATCACAGATGAGAGTGTCAATCGTTGGAAGTTGATGGCATTAAAGTACAGTAATGAAGAAGACGATGTCACCAGTCATCCAGAAGCCAGGCCCTGAGGGACATAGGTTATAGGAATGAATTTACATTTTACATTTCCTTAAATCACAGTCTAAGGAAAGCAGAAGACTCAGAGAGACTACAATGTTTCCAACCTTATTCACTTACAGAAATGAAGAAAACAAATGGTAAACTATATTAGGGCTAAGGTGGAAGGGAAAATTGAGAATGTGAACAGTACACTACAGAGTTATTTTTTAATTTATTTTCCTTTCTTTTTTTTTTACACTCAAGATATTATTCCCCTCCCAGTCTACCCTCTGTTGCACATCTCATAATTCTCCCTGCCCCACCCTCCTTCTCCACTCCCACCCCACCAGACATCTAAACTCAATGGATCCTCCAGTCTCTTGAGGGTTAGGTGCATCTTCTCTGACTGAACCCAGACCCAGCAGTTCTCTGCTGTATATGTTTTAGGGGCCTCATATCAGCTGATATATGCTGTCTGATTGGTGGTCCAGTGTCTGAGAGATCTCGGGGGTTCAGGTTAATCGAGACTGCTGGTCCTCCTACAGTTGCCCTCCTCCTCAGCTTCTTCCAGCATTTCCCAAATTCAATCATGGGATCAGCAACTTCTGTCCATTAGTTGGGTGCAAATATCTGCATTTGACATTTTTAGCTGCTTGTTGGGCCTTTCAGAGGGCAGTCATGATAGGTCCTTTTTGTGAGCACTCTATAATTTCAGGAATAGTGTCAGGCCTTGGGGCCTCCCCTTGAGCTGGATCTCACTTTGGGCCTGTCACTGGACCACCTTTTCCTCAGGCTCCTCTCCATTTCCTTCCCCATTGTTCTTTCAGACAAGAGCAATTATGCATCAGAGTTTTGACTGTGGGATGACAACCCCGTCACTCACTTGATGCCCTGTCTTTCTGCTGGACATGGGCTCTACAATTTCCATCTCCCCACTGTAGGGCATTTCATCTAAGGTCCCTCCCTTTGAGTCCTGAGAGTCTCTCACCTTTCAGGACTCTGTTATATTCCAGAGAGTCCCCCCAACCTCCTACCTTGAAAAGTTGCCTGTTTCCATTTTTTTCTGCTGGCCCTCAGGGCTTTAGTCCTTTTACTCTACCCAGTACCAAATCTGGTTCCCCTTTTCCCTTCCATCCGTTTTCCTCTCAGGTCCCTCCCTCCCTCTCCACTTGTGATTGCTTTCTTCTCCCTCCCAAGTAGGACTGAGGCGTCCTCACTTGGGCCCTTCAGCTTGTTGACCTTTTTTAGTTCTGTGGAGTATGTGTGCATGTGTGTGTGTTTCTGTTTTTTTGTTTTGTTTTGTTTTTTGGCTAATATCCACTTATTAGTGAATATTATGTTCCCTCTCTCAGAGGAACCATAGCACCCTCACAATACCATGCAAGTCCTTTTGGGTCTGAGATCCTTTGCTCAGGATGATATTTTCTAGTTCCATCCATTTACTTGCATAACTCAGGATGTCCTCATTCTTAATAGCTGAGTAGTGTTCCAATGTGTAAATGAACCATGTATTCTGTATCCATTCTTCTGTCATGCGATATCTGGGTTGTTTCCAGCTTCTGGCTATCAAAAACAAGGCTGCTATGAATGTAGTGGAACAGGTGCCCCTGTGGCATGGTGGGGCATCTTTTGGATATATTCCCAAGAGTGGTATTACTGGGTCTTCCAGGTAGAACTATTTCCAATTTTCTGAGGAAGCTCCAGATTGATTTTCAGAATGGTTGTACCAGATTGCAATCCCACCAGCAATGGAAGAGTGTTCCTCTTTCTCCACATCCTTGCCAGCATCTGCTATCACCTGAGTTTTTTTATCTTAGCCATTCTGACTGGTGTGAGGTGAAATCTCAGGGTTGTTTTGATTTGCATTGATAACTAAATATGTTGAAGATTTCTTTAGGTGCTTCTAAGCCATTCAAGATTCCTCTGTTGTGAATTCTCGATTTAGTTCTATACCCATATTTCGATTGGGTTGTTTGGTTTTGTTGGTGGCTAGCTTCTTAAGTTCTTATATATATTTGGATATTAGCCCTCTATTAGATGTGGGACTATTGGAGATTTTCTTCCCAATCTGTAGATTGCTGATTTGTCTTTGCCTTACAGAAGCTTTCTGGTTTCATGAGGTCCCATTTATTGATTCTTGATCTTAGAGCTTGAGTCATTGGAGTTCTGTTTAGGAAATTTCCCCCTGTGTCAATGAGTTCAAGACTCTTTACCACTTTCTCTTCTATTAGATTGATTGTATCTTGTTTTATATTGAAGTACTTGATCCACTTGGACTTGAGCTTTGTGCAATGTGACAAATATGGATTTATTTTCATCTTTGTACATACAGACAGACAGTTAGATTGGCACCATTTGTTGATGATGCTTTTTTTTTCCATTGTATATTTTCAGCTTCTTTGTCAAAGACCAAGTGTGCGTAAGTGTGTGGTTTTACTTCTGGGTCTTATTGAATTGGATTCTCTTTAGAATTTCCATTCCAGATTTAGATGTGCAATCCACTCATCATCTTAGCCAATGGAAACAATTAATGATGATATCATTCGAGAACCTACTTTTATTTATGTAAAACTTATTTCAAGGAGAAGGAGTATTTTGAGGTAGATCCTCTAATTAGTCAAACTGTCAATTTTCTGTGTCACCCTCCTGGAAGTTGCAAATGCAAAAATGTACTAACAACATTCAGCTCGTACATGATTTTCAAAAAGATTAAGCATAAAAACTTTCTCAGCTTCTGTGTTCTTCTGTTTCCCTTCATCTTCCAACTTTCTTCCTTCATATTATCCCTAAATTTACTTTGGAAGCACTCAGTGCCTTTCTTTCTCTTTCTCTTTTTCTTATCATCATTATGTGCACAGATACCAGATATTTGTATCCTAGGATAGATTTAACTCAACATGTAATATTTTCTTGAAATGCCTGTCTTATACATCTTCTATTTAATCCTGAGATTAGTATTCTTGTTCTTCAACTTATGAAGAGTCTTATACAAGAATCAGAAGAAAGACTGGTAGGTTTACACATGTAAGACATGCTATGATGGATTCCAAGGGAATAGTATATGCTAAAAATATTTCTAGAATGACCTCTACTTGCATGGAGAGAAGGCAGTAGGGACAGCCTCATCTCAGTATGGATTTTTAAATTAAAGCAGTCTATTCAGAAAGTTATTTGACTACTGTACTGATACATATGACATACAAATACACGTTTTTAATATGAGGTGTAATGAATGTCAATTGCATAAATTGATAATCAGAACAAGTGACCCTTAACAATATCTAAAATGGACAAGGAAATTTATCAGCTAGCAGCAACATGATCCAAGGGAGAAAAAGATCTAGTAAGAATGTAGAATTGTTAGCAAGGTCTATAAGAACAAACATGGAAACAAAAGTTGTGAGTTGTTTCAGAGATGCATATCCACATGTATAGGAAAAGTAGGATATCCACTCTAGGGCATAAAACAAGCTGATACCACTAATAAGTCATATTAACTCCAAGCTAAATACTTCCAAATGTCCAAGCTTTTTGAACACTTACTTCATGGCTGAATATAATGATCAAACTCCTGTTAAGTGTAATTAAATAGAGATTTCTTATAGCCAGAATACCGCTGACTTTTATCTTTAGGAATTACCCGAAACTCTTTGATAATAGTATTCTGTTATCTCCCAGAAGAAAAAAATGAATAGGCCTTTCACTCTTCTTTAAACTTTCATGCAACCCTGGATTTTAATGACTGTATATTTTTCTTTTTTTTTTTAAAGAAGGGATTCGTGTGCATGTGTTTACATAGATTAAATGTGTTTTAGCAGAAAATCAATTTTGCTAGTGATGTCTTACTACTAGAAGAATAAAAAAGTGTAAACAAAGAAATCCCTAATGATGTATTATATTAAAGCAAGCAGAAAATAATTTGAAAGTTGCCAAGATTAATTTATCATTCCGAGGTTAATAAAAACCCAAAGAAAATCCATTTGGTTAGGACACTTACTCTGAATAGAAAATGCATCATAACAATTCTAGGACAGCAGCCATTATGGTTGCAGGACTGGAATGAGGTATAAAATCAAGGCTAAAATGACAATGTCCAGAACAATAGCCATGCTTAAAAACAAGAGTCTCTCCTCCCACCCTAAATGCAATGGTAACATAATTAGAAGATACAAAAGGTCACAGGAATCTTTACTTGTATACCTTCAAAATATGATACTTTCTAGAAAGTGATAGGACTATGCTTCCCACTTGATAAAGAGCTTTAAAAATATTTCAAGGGAAACATACCCCTAAAGCCACTGCTGAAATGACCAGGGAGAACTTCAGATTACTTAATATTATTTCACTCTCTCTTTAAACAATGCTATTTCCCTACTAAATTTAATAAAATATAATCATGAATATATATATATATATAAATAGGAAGACATAAGTATATGTTACTAAATATATGTTCTCTAAATATGTTCTTCACATAAAATTATTTTATACTTAATCATTAAGCTTTATAAAGAATTTATGAGAAAGTTTATTTCATAGTGCAGAAAGTATATGCCTTATCAATTTACTTCTGTAAAAGCATGCATTTCCTTTGATAAGGAAAAATAAGATCTAGGAAACTAGGTAGGCCATTTTGGCTTTGGAGTATCAGAAATCTTGGGAAAAAATTAATTCTTAGTTTCATCTAATGTTCTTTTTTTTTTAATTGAGTATCTTCTTCATTTACATTGCCAATGCCTTTCCCAATTTCCCCCTCACAAAAGCCCCCTCTCCCCAAAGATTCCCAACCCCTCCTCCTACCCCCTGCCTCCATGTATATGCCCCTCTACCCAACACACTCCCACCTACCCCCCACCCCACCCCTGTCCGTTTCCCTTTGTTGGAACCTCTATTGAGCCTTTACCTGACCAAAGACCACTCCTCCCACTGATGCCCAACAAGGCATTCCTCTGCCAGATTTTTGGCTGAAAACATGTGTACCCCTTGGTTGATGGTTCAGTCCCTGGGAGTCTTGGGGTGTCTGCGTGTTCGAAGTCATTGTTCTTCCCATGGGGCTGTAAACCCCTTCAGCTCCTCCGGACCACCCTCCAGATCCTCTGTTGGGGACCACAAGCCCTGTCCAATAGTTGGTTGCTAGTTTCTGCCTCTGTATTTGTAGGGTTCTGGCAGGGCCCCTCTGGAGACAGCCATGGCATGCTCCTTTTGGTACACACTTCTTGTCATAGTGTCGGGGTTTGGTAACTGTTTATAGGATGAATCCCCAGGTAGGGCAGTCTCTGGGTAGCCTTTACTTCAGTCTCTGCTCCACACATTGCCTCCCTTATTGCTCCTGTGAGTATTATGTTCCCTTTCTCAGAGGAACCATAGCACCCTCACTTAAGTCCTCCTTCTTCTTGAGCTTCCTGTGCTGGGTGAATTTAACTTGTTTATTTTGAGCTTTTGGACTAGCATCTGCTTATTAGTGAGTGCATACCATGTGTGTTCTTTTGTGACTGGGTTACCTCGCTCAGGATGACACTTTCTAGTTCCATCAATTTGCCTAAGAATTTCATGAATTCATTGTTTTTAATAGCTGAATTGTGTGTATGTACCACAGTTTCTGTATCCATTCCTCTGTTGAGGGACATCTGGGTTCTTTCCAGTTTCTGGCTATTATAAATAAGGCAGCTAAGAACATAACGGAGCATATGTCCTTATTACATGTAGGAGCATCTTCTGGGTATATGCCCAGGAGTGGTATAGCTGGGTCCACAGTTACTACTATGACTAATTTTCTAAATTCCAGAGTGGTTTTACCAGCTTGCAATCCCACTAACAATGGAGAAGTGTTCCTCTTTTCCCAAATCCTCTCCAGCATCTGCTGCCCCCTGATTTTTTCATCTTAGACATTCTGGCTTGTGTAAGGTAGAATCTCAGTGCTGTTTTAATTTGCATTTCCCTGATAACTAAGGATGTTGAACATTTCTTTAGGTGCTTTAGAGCCATTTGAGTTTCCTCAGTTGAGAATTCCCTGTTTATCTCTGTACCCCATTTTTTATCATCTAATGTTCTTAATCCCGTGTTTCTAGTCAAAACCTGTAGAGGAAGTGCTTATATTAAAGTTTGGTTTCCTAAATGGTACTTGATTTGGTCAAAAAAGAAAACAGGAGCCAATTCAAGGGGGAAGGGGAAGGTAGGACTTCTGGATCCCGGGAGGAAGAGGAGATTCTGTGAAAGAGAAAGGGCTCTTGTGGGCCAATCTTTGGGATTAGAAGCATGCAACAACCATGTAAGATCTTGGGGTAGCTAGAACCTTGGAGTAGCCATCGATGGAGGCTGGTTGCTATAGGCTAGGTGATAAGGTTAGAGCAGGAGATTCTGTGCCCAGCAATTGTGTTATCTGACAAGTTCTAAAATAATAAAGCTGTCTGAATGTTTTTTCTTCCACAGAACAAAGGTGGGCAGAGATAGAGAGAAGTCAGGAATGGGACCAGGAGTAGCTGATCTCAGAGATAAGCCTTAAGAGCCACAGTCCCAGGAAAGGTGATAGCAGGCATTTAAAATTATACCCAGCAAAAACCTTCTTTCACTATTATCATGTTACATTATCTCAGAATTTATATCTGTTTAACAATATAATTCTAATATTGCTTTGCTTGTGTCTGGTATTAAAACAAAACTTGATGTTTCTTTCGATTGTGAGTAATATACATATAGGTGATCTAGTGAGATATTTGATATATGCTTATATATTATACATGTATAATATATAATAAAGTAATATATTAATATATTAATCTAATAAAATAATGCATATTATTTATTTATAGATTACAATAAAAGTATTTTAATCTTTCTGACATGGGACCAGAGATTGGCTTTTGATATGGAAGAAGGAACTAGGGAAAGTGGGAAGCAAGAGTCAGAACATGATGAGGGTGTAGGAGAAGAGGTAGATGCTTTGTCAGATTAATCATCAGTCAAATTAGTCAACAAAGAATGCTGGTTCAAAGCAACTCTGGGGTGAACAACAAAGTGACAAAGGAGAGCAGGTCCATTGGAGTCACAGAGTCTTAAATAAGAGCTGAAAATTGAGTTGCTCCTGATCATGTCGGCCAATCCATGCATGGGAGTCACAGAAACATGAAAAGAAGGTTAATGGTAGACAGAAACACAAAACTCCAGGTTCATTTTCAGAATGAAAAAATTTTTATTTTTCCCTACTTCTGTTTATATATTGCTTAGTAAAACACTACTGATAGGTTTACAAAGACAGTGTCTTTGACACACTTTCCTTCACTCCCCTGCCCCACTGGCCTTGTTTTGCCCTGGAGGGTACTTCTAGTCTTTACCTCATGCCTATAGCTTCTAGCAACCATGGAACCAAATACAGGTTGGGGATTTGTGCTTTGGAGAGCAATTACAGACCATATGGACCCTAACAATGCTAGAGAAGACTCTGGAGTTGATTCCAAATCAGAGAATGAAATGTCTATAACTTCTTAGTTCATTGGAGCCAATGAACAGGAGTCATCTTTAGAAGAGGAGCAGTTGCATTCTAGTTGACAAACAGATATATTGATGAGTGCTAATATAATGCTATATCATCCTATTCTTTAATAATCCACAATGCTTTCCCACCAACATATAGAAAACATCACATTTTGTCATAACCTTGCTTACTGTCACTAAACTCAGATCACAGAGTACTCTGAAAAGTCACCACAGATTAATGATTAATCTTTATTAATCTTCTGATTCCTGTTATAGTTGTAAAAGCCCTTGTGAAATTTCATGGTCTTCAAGGTCAAAACAAACAAATGAATGAAGTCTGTTCTAACAACAAGGGAAGCTAATATGTAAAGAATTCCACCGCTCAGTACAGCAGAGTGAATGTAAATGTATCTGGGAATTGTGGTAGTTTGAATAAGAAATGGACCCCATGGGACATATATTTGAATGCTTAGATAATCAGAAGTGGCACTATTTGAGAAGAATTAGAAGCCATGACTTTGTAAGAGAAGGTATGGCCTTATTGGAGGAAGTGAGTCACTGGGGGTGGGCACTGATGTTTCAAAAGCCCGGACCAGTATCTCTCTCCCTGATTGCTGCCTGTGAATCAGGATGAAGAACCCACAGCTACTTCTCTAGCACCATGTCTGCCTGTGTACCATCACAATCCCCATTTGAATAATAATGGAATAGGCCTTTGAAATTGTAAGCAAGTCCCCATTTAAATGCTTTCTTTGGTTAGAGTTGCCTTGGTCATGATATATCTTCATAGCAATAGAACAGTGATAAAAGTAGGCATGTTATAACATTGTAAACATCGCATACAAGTGGCAGGGAAAAGTTCATAAAAAAAATCTAAGAATTTCCAGTTATAAGCTGGAAAGATAGGTGGGTTGGGAAATTGTTTGGTGGACAAGCCTGGGCATCTGAGTTCCAATCCCCCAAGTCTACCTGTAACTCCAGTGTAGAGGGTAGGGCCATAGAGTCAGGCAAATCTCAGGGCTGAAATATGAACACTGAGTTCAATGAAAGACCCTGTCTCAAAAAATAAAAGTGCAATGAAACAAAACACCATAAAACACCAGATATTGACCTCTGGCCTCCACACATATATGTAGGTAACCATGCCCATGCATGCATGTATATGCATATAAACTTTTAAAAAAAGAGTTATGTCAGTGGAAGCTTCCCAGTTCAGTTGGAGGCAGAGTCATAATACACATAATACATAATCACATAATGATACTTGAATTTCAGGGTACTTGAAGCAAGATCTCTTCTTCAAAAAGAGAATAGAAATTTTACATATTTATTAAAAAATCATGATAAAGACATCTGCTACAGCATCAATAACTGGACTGAATTTTAATAATGCCATTACACTGTGTCTTATTATTTTATTGCTCTGAAGAGACACCAACACCATCGCAAGTCTTACAAAGGAAGACATTTAATTGGGAGAGAGAAATAGGAGCTAAAACCAAAAAAGGCCTGTATCCATGGGAGCCTCCAGTGGAAAAAAGAATACATGAAGTTTGATATACCAAGTCAGAAGCTTGGAAAAGGAAATGATCTTCACAGTTTAAAAGAAAATGGTCCCCATACCTCAAAGGAAGTGGCGCTATCAGGAAGTCTTGTGATGGTAGGCAGGGCTTGTTGGAGGAAGTTCATCACCAAGGGGTAGGCTGTGAGGTCTCAGAAGTTCAAAACCAGACCTTGTAGTACATAATCTTCCTTCCTGCTTCCTGGAGATCTGGATGTGGAATTCTCAGTCTTTCTTCCTGCTGCCTACAGGACCCATGTTTCCCACCATGATGATAATGGCTAAACCTCTGAAACCGTCCATTGCCAATTAAATGTCTTCCTTTATAAGAGTTGCCTTGGTTATGGTGTCTCTTCAGAGCAATAAAATCCTAAGACACGGTATAATAGCATTATTAAAATTTAGGCCAATTATTGATGTCACAACAGATGGTTATCATGATTTTATTAATAACCGTGTAAAATTTCTATTCTCTTTTTAAAACATTCTTAAAATTTTTCCATATAGGGAGGTGTCTTATAGAAGCCCTTTCTTTAAAAATTTCAGAATTTTTATAATAAGTCTGCTGGATATATTTTTATAATACATGCTGCTTGAGTTAATGAAAATCCTGGGATGAAACACATTACATAAATTATTTTAAGGTACATTATACAGCTTGTAGAAAACTGCCATTTTCCCCTCAGGATACACCACTTCTCCATAGTTTTGCATAATAAATTCAGGCATTATAAATCACTGCATCCTTTTGAAGTATCACTGGTTAGATGACTTTCTTGACTAAAAGATTTGAGTTGTTGTTTCTTAGACTACTACAGTGCAGATATGAAGTCACCCCAAATTAGATAGGTATACAAATCTACTACAAAAAGAAGGTTATAAATTCAACCACCTGAGAACTTTAAACAATAAGAAGAAAAAAACAAGAAAGGGGATTTGATGTGAAATCTGTTGGAATAATTTTATATACTTAATAAAGATGCAGTGACTGAAGATCTTCCCATGCTACAACCAGATTACAACTAAATTACAAATAGCTTCCTCCTTTAAAATATTGTAAATTGTGAGCTGTTTTCTTAGAGGCATAATTAGAATGGATAGAATCACCTGGACCATGTTAATATCATCTCTATAGTTAAAAACAAGTTCCCCCTCTCAACTTCATAGGACACTGAAGGGTACACTTACTCCTGAACTGTTTAAGTCCCTCAGCCTGGGTGACTCCATCCTCATGCAATCTCAACACTGTGCAAAGACCTGTGCTTCCAAAGGCTTTCTGATCACCTTGAAAACTCTTAATAGTTTGAAAAAGAAAGACTCTGTATTCTTAATTTGCATGCTGCCTTTCAGATTGTGTGGTCAAGGTGGTACACAGGGCAACTGATTAAAATGCAGGAGTTCATTCTGGTGCCATGGCATCGTCACAGTGCCTGAAGCAGACTGTGCAGAGAAAAAATGTGCACCTGGGGAATCAAGACAAAAATCACTCCCTCATTTCCAAGACAGATCAATTTATAATTCTTTGTCTGCTCTAACTGGCTTTCCACATGATGTATGGAGAGAAGCCGAGGAGGTGGCTTAGTCAATACCGTGTCTATCATGCAGGAAGCCTTCGTCTGACCACAAGCACCACATAACACTTGCTGTGGCAGTACACAGCTGTAATCTAGGAATTCAGGATATAGAAGTCAGACCAGAAGTTCAAGTTTAGCCTCATTATATATCAAGTTCAGGCCACCCTGTGCAACATGAGACTCTGCCTCAACAAAAGTAAAATGTGGGGGTGGGGTATCAAAAGAGTCTCTCCCACTGACAACTGTTTCTCATGTCACTGCATCATATTCTCCTGCCATTTAAAAGAGCCATGTATGTTACTCAACCCTACCTGCGTACCCAGGTTAGGCTGTCATCCAGATCAATATAAGCTTACTCAGAATCCTGGGGTACCTAGGCAGGCTATCATGCCGCATTTTATAATTCATTCTTACATGTCTTTCCTATAATGTCTTAACATAGAAACTAAAGGTAACTTTAAAATTCATCAGGAAGATCCCCAAGGCCCTTGAGCAAAGAGAGAACTCTCAAACTGTGGACTCAGCAAATAAAGTGACTCAGAGTCACCCTGCTTCTGGAAGAGCTAAGAAAGTGATTTTACTGCCAGGAAAAGGTGTCCCATAGGCTGATGCCAGCATGCAGTTCTATGGGTACCTTTGGGGTTCCCTATGTAGCTGACATCATCTCATATATTATAGATGACTTACTTTTGGGGTAAGGTTGATGGAGATGTCATTTATGTATCACCCTGTCCCCATGACACAGTAATTGGATGACAGGGCCACCAGTTTCCAAAACCAATTCTTCCCTGAGAATTTGAACTGAGTTTTCTAGAATGAGAGTCATGTTATAGAGACTTCTACTGAAAGTCCATGCACACATGGGCAGAATGACCCTTTCTGAGTATTGAGTATACTGTTTAACTCAGAGACAAACAGGAAACCCCAGGCAGAGGGAGACAGAAAGCCAGAGTGCCCATTCCTCAGCTTTCCAGTTGCCAACTCCATTCTCCCATTTATTTCCACATTTATTGTATTAAATAAATATCACTCATCTATCTCCTTTCAACTTTGCCCCTTGCAATTAAAGATCATATATATGCCTAAGAAACATGCTATGATATTTGATTTTCCTCCTTGTGAAACTGAAGTGTCAAAACTTGGTTTGCCTAAGGTAAAGGCTCTTAGGCTAGGTAGTCACCACTATCATTAGAAAAGAATAAAACTTCTCTTACCTCAAAACATACTAACAATTGTAACTGTCCTACCTGCACGAAAAATGTGATTCTTTCCAATGCCCATTCCAGCTGTTTCAGAAACAGTCACTCAAGGCTTAGAGGCAACTCTGTTCCCTTCCTTTTGCCAAATGAAGAGAAATCTAGCCTTACCTGGGAAGTTGAGAGGCCCAACTCTACCACAGTCAGAGCATCAGCATAAAAACAAACACTAGTGACACCAAATCAATAAGGATTCCTAGAAACTTATGTGGAAAAAAATAAGGCTCTTAAGAACAGGTACAAATCCATGAGAGGTCAAGATTCTAAAGCTTTTGCAATGGCACACAAGCCCTTGCCTATCCCATGGCTGGTCTACTTTGAGAATGAATGAATGCAAGGGGTTGTTACTGTAAGATTTCTCATTACTTCTTAACACTGACTCATCTGTTCTCCTCCAGTAAACTTGCAAAGGCAAGATGATGCCAAGAATTCTCCTTTATCCTCTACACATTTGGCACAAGATTGGACACATGGAAGGCATTTGAAAATCCTCACTTAACTGAACCGATTGAAAGGCTAGTTTCCCAAATGAGGTTGGTAATTTTCTATTTACTGTATGGTAGAATCCAGCCCAGCATCTTGATGGATAAAAGAAAAGCATGTAAAACACAAGGGAAAATGTTTCACCTACACTAACCTCACAACCTTGATTGATTTTTCTAGTCTTTGTTGAATTTTTTCCCCAATATTATTTAAGACTTTTTCACAACATGGATTTCTTCCAGGCAGAGCTTAAAACACATTATTTCAGCCCAGTTGAGATCTTGCACACATATCCACAAAGGACATATTACTTTTGCCTAAAGCAGATCCTTTGTTTGTTGAGCTTTCCCTTAACACAGCACACAGCACTTTGCATAGCTGTCTGGACACCCTGGGCACTTAATAAGCACTTACTGTTTTAAGTAGTTTACTGTCCTGAGAGAGCCTTTCAAACAGATCAAGACTACAAGTGGCATGAATTCTTAAAGGCTGTGTTTTTTGGTTATTTTTTTCTAAAGAAAGTATCAAAAGGAAAGGACAGCAACCACTATTCCTCCTCAACAACTGTGTCTTAGCATCACATTGAGAGGAGAACTTGCTCTTGAGTATGGTTGCCTTCAGGGAATATCCACTTCACCTCTGACTTTTGGCCAATTTTACCTCAAGCCAGGCCACTTTTACCTCTTTGGCTGTGTGGTGAATAGAGCCTCTGTGACCTGCCTTATCCTCTCCTCTGGATTGGTTGACTCCTTTTCCTTCTGAAGATTAACCTCCATCACCCTAGGGTCCTCTTACTACAGGACAGACCCTGTGGCTCCAATGATCTGCTTGATGCCTTTGTATTGGGTCTAATCCATACAAGGCTACCTCTCTCCTATATGGATGGCTTCTATGGACCATGCATGACTTAGTAGGGTTAGTCAGACATTTTGTTGTTGTGGAGAAATATCTAATAGAACAATGAGAACATGCTTATTTCTTTATTTCATGATGATATGCTCATGATTTCAAAGTTTTATACTGTGGTCATCTAACTTCATTAATTTTGAGGCCTGAATGAAGGGTTAGCAGCATGGAACTTAAATATGTTGGGGAGAAGGCTTTGTTACCTCGAGGCAGACGGAAAGCTGGGTGACAAGGAAGAAATGAGGAAGACAGGATAGGGAGGGAGAAGGGGATTATCAGGACCCAGGTATAAAATGTTGAGACCCCACTTCAAAACCACACCCCTGGTGAGCTACTTCTCTCAGCTATGCCTACAACATAAAGATGACAGTGTTCCCTAGAATAGCATAGCCACTGAGGAAAAAGCCATCAAGACAATGAGCCTGTGGGGGACATTTCCTAATGAAATCATCATTCTGCCTTCCTGTTCTGCCTTCTTTCTTCATTTTCCATGTTTCTTTTAGACGGGCATTAAATTAAGATATGCTTTGCCTCTGAAGACACAAAGACTGAGAAAGACAGTTGTTTTATTGAAGGAACTCATAAAGATGACGCTGTATGGTAGATATTATCAGGATATACACACAGGGAACTATTTGAGTCTTCTAGAGAATTCACAAAAGTATAGGGATGGTATGCCAAGTTTTTATTTCTTTTTAAGATTTATTTATTTATTTTATGTATGTGATTACACTGTAGCTACATTGCAGCTCTCTTCAGACACTCCAGAAGAGGGCGTCAGACCCCATTACAGATGATGTGAGCCACCATGTGGTTGTGGGGAATTGAACTCAGAACCTCTGGAAGAGAAGTCAGTACTCTTAACCACCAATAGATCTTTCCAGCCCAGATATGCCAAGTTTTAAGGACTATTAAGTGTTTTCCAAAAATGCTAAGCTATTGACCAATATTTTTATGCATTGTGTCCAGATAATATGAAGAAAATGATGTACAAGATTAGCTATATATTCTAGAAATGTTATTCAAATAGGTGTCAAAGGTAGGAAAGGTATCTGTGTGCTTTGGAGAATGTTTTTAAGCTTATAGTTAAGCATTCATCTATTTTTTACAGCTCATTACATTTACTAGTCTCTTTTTCTTTAACCAGAGTATTTAATGACATCTTAAATGTCACTGTGAATGTTATAACAAAGCTCATAGTCCTGGCAAGTCATAAGAGGCTTCTGTATTTTATTGCAAAATTGTAAAAATTAAGTGTAAAGCTTATAATATAAAGTAAATATAGTTAGTGCTATCATAATTTTGTGATTATTGTACTGATTCTTACAAAAATGGGAACATATAAGTTGTCACATATAAACAACTAGCCGTGATTTTCCTTGTGTTTGGGTAAAAGTTTCCTCTTTATCCTGCTTAGGAAAATCTCTCTATAATTACCTAATGCTAAGACTCAAAAATTCTACTCCCAAAGATCAGGCTTTAGATTTAGTAGAAAGTCTCCTTCCAAAATAAACTTTAAAGCAGGCATTGGAATGAGATAAGCATTATCACACAACAGCACCTTAAAAAGAATTAGTTTATCTAATGTTTGTTACCTGATAACTAAGTTCAAGTGGGTTACCAAGAAAATGGGATTTTTAACAGAGTTGAGAAAACCCTCAGACACACATGAGAACTGGCCTAGGTAAGATTTTTATTAGAAGGCATGGGTGTTATGGTTTTTTTGAGAAAGAGGGGCAGGAATAAGATAAGAAATAAGAAAAGGAAAGCAGAGAGGAAATTCCTTTTTCTTTTTAATCTGACCCCAAACTTTCTCTCTTGGAGTACATCTTACTAAGATAACTATTATTCTTATTAAGGGAATTTAGAGGATGGCTACTGTTCTTGATTCAGAACTGGATCCAGATGCCCCCACAGTTCATCCCTCTAGTTAATTAATATTAAAAATGATGTTGTCAAACTTACTGTGGCCTTCTCTGCTAGCTGGGATTCTTTAGGCTTATGAAAGTGGACAAAGGCTACACACAAAGCTGGAACTTTCTAAAGAGATTTGGCAATGGATTCCTTTTACATTCCTCACATCTTTGCCCATAGCATGAGCTCCAGCCACACCAATGGCTGGGCAGTGGCAGCAGAAATAAAACTTTTTTTTCTCCAGCCACAGAAATAAAGGAAATAGCTTATCTGGACCAGAAAACATATGGCAATCTCATAGCATTGAGAGCTAGCATGTAACAGCCTCTAATCATGTGCCCTAAGAGAGCACCAGGCTTACATCTCAGGCGCGCTAGGGTAAAAGATGCCTTTATAAGCTCAGTGGTGACCTTGAGAAGTCAACGGAACATTATCCACATGTGGAACAAACTCAAACTAGGACTGAAAATGCTGCAAGTGTTGAGATCCGAGCCGTAGCCAAAGAAGACAGAACACTTGGCATTAGTCAGATAGTTTCCTTATAAACATTAGCCTTTCCAAAGGATCATGATCAGACCCAAAAATCACATAATACAACATTTATACGTTCAGGATGTTATCCAAAATTATTCAGCATTCCCAAAACTAGGGAAAGCAGGCCTATTCTCAAGAGGAAATAAAACAAATAGGTACCATTCTCAAAAGGAGATTCATGTCTGACTATGGGGCAAAAATGTTAAGTAGTTGTGATAGTCATACTGTTGAGTCCATTTGAAATATAAGAATAATAGTACATTTAAAATGTAATAAAGGATAAGAATCTTTATAAATTCCATGTTCTGAAAATATTTTAATTAATTGTAATACCTGTTTTAACTTTAATTTTAATATTTGAATATTTTAACTAATTTAATTTATTTAACTAGAAAAGCAATATTTAAAGATCACTAGATAGCTTCAGTAAGAAGTTGTAAGCAACAGAAGGAAGTTGTAATGAATTCAAAGATAAATCAGTAGGAACTACCAAATCTATAGGAAGGAAAGGAAAGGAAACTCTTTTACATTTTATTTACCTATTTTATGGGCATCCATGCATGCCAAGTCACTGCTGTGGAGTCAGAGAGGAACTTGCGGGAGCTGTTTCTCTTCTTTTATTACATAGATTATGAGACTTGAACTCTGGTCATCAGGCTTGCCAGAGAAGGCCGTCTCACTGGTCAAAAAACAAAACAAAACAAAACACCACCACTAACCAAAAGTGTTCATAGAACTTGTATCTCAGAGATCTATAGTATATTAGCAAAGTGTCCATAAACATAATGATGGAATCCCCACAATAGAATAAAATAGATTGGAGTAAAATACCTAAAAACAAAGACCCTAAATATGGAAATTTGATAGCATATGTATATTAACAAAACCAAAAACTCCAGAATTCTTAATTCTCTACAATATCAAATATTTTATACTTTTTATTCTAGCTTTTGCATACTATCTTTTCAAGGATATTTGTATAGCAAATAAACTCAGGGGATACAGATAATATCTCCTCTGGGGGCAGATTTCTCTCCTGACCTATATAGCAATTGTAAAATGATTAAAATTAATATCCTGTATAAGTTAAATAATGTTTGAAATTAATACAGCGGCAGTTTTTTCCTAACCAACTAGTTCCCCAAATAACCACACAGAGACCTTTTAATATTTCAAAGTTTAGGCCTTAGAAGGGCAGATTTTTTTTTTAATTGAAATGAGAAAATTTAATTTGGAAGTTAGACAAGAACAGTTTATGTTTTTTAGGTTTAAATATACAAATGGTCAATTAATTCTAATTAATATCTCTTGGGTGTTTTCTTTTTATTAGATATATTCTTTATTTACATTTCAACTGATTTCCCTTTTCCTTGATCCCCTCTCCCCAAAAACCCCATAAGCCCTCTTCCCTCCCTCTGTTCCCCAATCCATCCCTTCTTGCTTCCCTGTCCTGGTATTCCCCTACACTGATGCACTGAACCTTTCCATGAACAGGGGCCTCTCCTTCCTTCTTCTTGGTCATCATTTCACATGTGAATTGTTTCTTGGGTATTCCGAGCTTCTGGCCTAATAGCCAAGACATACAAAGAACTCAAGAAGTTAGATTCCGATTTCGGAGGCGGCGGCGGCAGCAGCAGCAGCAGTGCAGCAGTGGCTGGTCCAGCTGAAGGGCCATCAGCAGTGGAACCAAGGCGACACAGGGTCCAGTTAGGCCCTGCGCCCACGACCACTGACCTTCACTGACCAGCCGGGCAGCAAGCAGCTGCGGTTGTGCAGCGCCTTTCCTGCACGGAAGCCACTTCAGAACTCGGCCTCCCACCAGTCAGGAGAGGATCATCCATCTTGGTTTCGGACTCCAGGGATCGGACAGACTGAGGTACACAAACATAATCCGAGGCCAACACCACGGTGGTCTGAGCCCGACGGGCGTTGGCCTGCACCCAGGCCCTGGGCTGATCGGGGGGGGGGGGGGGGGAATCGGGGTGCCAACCCAGCCAGGAGGTTTTTTTGCCCGGGGGCTTGCGCGCCGCCATTTTGCCTGCAGGACCACAGAGAGCTCTGGCAGGCAGAGCCGTGACGGGCATAGCCTGAGGCTAACAAAGCGGGGGTCTAGGCCCCAAAAGGCACAGGACTGACCCCAAGAACTGGGCGGCTTGGTGGGCCATCTGTGAGCCAACCCGCCCAGGAGGTTGTTAGCACAGCAGACTCTCCCGGCGCTTTCAGGGAGCACAGGCACGCACGCCCACCATCCTGGTCACCTGGCGGACCCAATTAACAGTCATAGCCCTAGGGGAACTTTGCTCGGACCTTGGCCTCCCAGGTTTTTGCCTGGACTCAGGGCGTGGGCGGCCAGGCTAACCTTGTGTGCACCAGCCCGGCTGCCCAGCGGAGTGAGCGGAACACAGGGGAGGTGACAGCAGCATACACGGTCGGCACTCCCTGCGGGTGCATACGGGCTCCATCTGGTCCACAGACACAATCTGGGGCAAGGCCTCAGGCTAAAGCCCTCAGCTCAACTCTCTCTGCTTCCGGATCCAGATCAGCCTGGGCGGCCGCACCACATCTCCAGGTCCTGCCAGAGGCTAGCTGGGCTTCCGGGCGGCCAGCTGGGAGAAGTCAGTGTGCTCCAGTGAATCCAGCGGGCCCCAGCGGGAGCCTTCGGGTGCCTGCTTCAGGATCTGATCAGCCTGGGCAGCAGCACCCTGTCTACAGGCAGTGCAGGGGGTAAGCTGTGCACCAGAGGCCAACTGGGAAGGGGCAGCTTGCACTGGTGAGTCCAGCACTGACAAGACAAACTAACACCAGTGAGAACTAGATAGCAAAAGGCAAACGCAGGAACGTCACTAACAGAAATCAAGGCAATATGGCAACATCTGAACCCAATTCTCCTCTACCAGCATGTCCTGGATACCCCATCACACCAGTAAAACAAGATTTGGATTTAAAATCACTGGTCATGATGCTGGTACAGGAACACATGAAGGACATACTTAAAGAAATTCAGGAGAAAATGGATCAAAAGTTAGAAGCCCTTGCAAGGGAAACACAAAAATCATTGAAAGAAATCCAGGAGAATACAAAAGCCAACAAGGAGGAAATGCAAAAATCACTTAAAGAAATACAGGAGAACTTTGGTCAACAGGCTGAGGTTATGAAAGAGGAAACACAAAAATCTCTTAAAGAATTACAGGAAAACACAAACAAGCAAGTGAAGGAGCTAAGCAAACATCCAGGATCTAAAATCAGAAGTAGAAACAACTAAGAAAACTCAAAGGGAGACAACTTTGGAGATAGAAAGCCTTGGGAAGAAATCCGGGGACAGAGATGCAAACATCAACAACAGAATACAAGAGATAGAAGAAAGAATCTCAGATGCTGAAGATTCCATAGAAACCATGGACTCAACAGTTAAAGAAAATGCAAAATGCAAAAAGCTTGTAACCCAAAATATCCAGGAAATCCAGGACACAATGAGAAGACCAAACCTAAGGATTATAGGCATAGATGAGAGTGAAGATTTACAACTTAAAGGGCCAGCAAATATCTTCAATAAAATTATGGAAGAAAACTTCCCTAACCTAAAGAGAGAGATGCCCATGAATATACAAGAAGCCTACAGAACTCCAAACAGACTGGACCAGAACAGAAATACTTCCCGTCACATAATAATCAAAACACCAAATGTTCTAAACAAAGAAAGAATACTAAAGGCAGTAAGAGAAAAAGGCCAAGTAACATATAAAGGAAGACCTATCAGAATCACAGCAGACTTTTCACCTGAGACTATGAAGGCTAGAAGGTCCTGGGCAGATCTCATGCAGACTCTAAGAGAACACAAATGCCAACCAAAACTACTATATCCAGCAAAACTCTCAATCACCATAGATGGAGAAACTAAGATATTTCATGACAAAACCAAGTTTACCCAATATCTATCCACAAACCCAGCCCTAAAAAGGATAATAGGAGGACAACACCAATACAAGGAGGGAAACTTCACCCTGGAAAAAGCAAGATAGTAACCTTTCATCAAACCCAAAAGAAGTTAAGCAATCAAATTTAAAAAATAACGTCAAAAATGATAGGAAGTAACAATCACTATTCCTTAATATCTCTTAACATCAATGGACTTAATGCCCCAATAAAAAGACACAGACTAACTGACTGGATACGTAAACAGGACCCTACATTTTGCTGCTTACAGGAAACACACCTCAGGGTCAAAGACAAACACTACCTTAGAGTAAAAGACTGGAAGACAATTTTACAAGCAAATGGTTTCAGGAAACAAGCTGGAGTAGCCATTTTAATATCAGATAAAATTGACTTTCTACCCAAAGTCATCAAAAGAGACTCTGAGGGACACTTCTTGCTGGTCAAAGGAAAAATAAAAAAAGAAGAACTGTCAATCCTGAACATCTATGCCCCAAATGCAAGGGCACCCTCTTTCATAAAAGAAACTTTATTAAAACTAAAAGCACACATTGCACCTAACACAATAATTGTGGGTGACTTCAACACTGCACTTTCCTCAATGGACCGATCAGGAAAACAGAAACTAAACAGGGACACAATGAAGCTAATTGAAGCTTTGGACCAATTACATTTAACAGATATATATAGAACATTGTATCCTAAAACAAAAGAATATACCTATTCCTCAGCACCTCATGGTACCTTCTCCAAAATCGACCATATAATTGGTCACAAGACAGACCTCAACAAATATAAGAAGATAGAACTAATCCCATGCCTCCTATCTGATCACTATGGAGTAAAAGTGGTCTTCAATAGCAACAGAAACAACAGAAAACCCACATACACGTGGAAACTGAACAATACTCTACTCAATGATACCTTGGTCAAGGAAGAAATAAAGAAAGAAATTAAAGACTTTTTAGAACACAATGAAAATGAAAACACAACATACCCAAATCTATGGGACACAATTAAAGCAGTGGTAAGAGGAAATCTCATAGCCCTGAGTGCCTCCAAAAAAGAAAATGGAGAGAGCATACATTACCAGCTTAATGACACACCTGAAAGCCCTAGAACAAAAAGAAGCTATTTCACCCAGGAGGAGTAGAAGGCAGGAAATCATCAAACTCAGGGCCGAAATCAATCAAGTAGAAACAAAGAGAACCATACAAAAAATCAACAAAACCAGGAGCTGGTTCTTTGAGAAAATCAACAAGATAGATAAACCCTTAGCCAGACTGACCAAAGGGCACAGAGAAAGTATCCAAATTAACAAACTTAGAAATGAAAAGGGAGATATAACAACGGAAACTGAGGAAATCCAAAAAATCATCAGATCCTACTACAAGAGCCTGTACTCAACACAACTGGAGAATCTGGAGGAAATGGACAATTTCCTTGACAGATACCAAATACCAAAATTAAATCAGGAGCAACTAGACCATCTAAACAGTCCCATAATGCCTAAAGAAATTGAAGGAGTCATAGAAAGTCTTCCAACCAAAAAAAGCACAGGACCAGATGGCTTCAGTGCAGAATTCTACCAGACCTTCAAAGAAGAGTTAACACCAATATTCTTCAAATTATTCCACAAAATAGAAACAGAAGGAACACTACCCAATTCCTTCTACGAAGCCACAGATACACTGATACCAAAGCCACACAAAGATCCAACAAAGAAAGAGAACTTCAGACCAATTTCCCTTATGAACATCGATGCAAAAATACTCAATAAAATTCTTGCCAACCGAATCCAAGAACACATCAAAACGATCATCCACCATGATCAAGTAGGCTTCATCCCAGGAATGCAGGGTTGGTTCAATATACAGAAATCCATCAATACAATCCACTACATAAACAAACTCAAAGAACAAAACCACATGGTCATTTCATTGGATGCTGAAAAAGCATTTGACAAAATTCAGCATCCTTTCATGCTTAAAGTCTTGGAAAGAACAGGAATTCAAGGCCCATACCTAAACATAGTAAAAGCAATATACAGCAAACCGGTAGCCAGCATCAAACTAAATGGAGAGAAACTTGAAGCAATCCCACTGAAATCAGGGACCAGACAAGGCTGCCCCCTTTCTCCTTATCTTTTCAATATTGTACTTGATGTACTAGCTCGGGCAATTCGACAACATAAGGAGGTCAAAGGGATACAAATTGGAAAGGAAGAAGTCAAACTATCATTATTTGCAGACGACATGATAGTCTACCTAAGTGACCCAAAAAACTCCACTAGTGAGCTCCTACAGCTGATAAACAACTTCAGCAAAGTGGCAGGTTATAAAATCAACTCAAGCAAATCAGTGGCCTTCCTATACTCAAAGGATAAGCAGGCTGAGAAAGTAATTAGGGAAATGACGCCCTTCACAATAGCCACAAACAGTATAAAGTATCTTGGGGTGACTCTTACCAAACATGTGAAAGATCTGTATGACAAGAACTTCAAGACTCTGAAGAAGGAAATGGAAGAAGACCTCAAAAAATGGGAAAACCTCCCATGCTCATGGATCGGTAGAATCAATATAGTTAAAATGGCCATTTTGCCAAAAGCAATATACAGATTCAATGCAATACCCATCAAAATCCCAACTCAATTCTTCACGGAGTTAGAAACAGCAATTTTTAAATTCATCTGGAACAACAAAAAACCCAGGATAGCTAAAACTATTCTCAGCAACAAAAGAAAATCTGGGGGAATCAGTATCCCTGACCTCAAGCAATACTACAGAGCAATAGTGTTAAAAACTGCATGGTATTGGTACAGTGACAGGCAGGAGGATCAATGGAACAGGACTGAAGATCCAAAAATGAACCCACACACCTATGGCCACTTGATCCTCGACAAAGAGGCTGAAAACATCCAATGGAAAAAAGATAGCCTTTTCAACAAATGGTGCTGGTTCAACTGGAGGTCAGCATGCAGAAGAATGGGAATTGATCCATCCTTGTCTCCTTGTACTAAGCTCAACTCCAAATGGATCAAGGACCTCCACATAAAGCCAGACACTCTGAAGCTACTAGAAAAGAAACTGGGGAAGACCCTTGAGGACGTCGGTGCAGGGAGAAAGTTTCTGAACAGAACACCAATAGCATATGCTCTAAGAGCAAGAATTGACAAATGGGACCTCATAAAATTACAAAGTTTCTGTAAGGCAAAGGACACCATCAAGAGGACAAATCGGCAACCAACAAATTGGGAAAAGATCTTCACCAATCCTACATCAGATAGAGGGCTAATATCCAATATATATAAAGAACTCAAGAAGTTAGACTCCAGAAAACCAAACAACCCTATTAAAAAATGGGGTACAGAGTTAAACAAAGAATTCTCACCTGAAGAAATTCGGATGGCAGAGAAGCATCTTAAAAAATGCTCAACTTCATTAGTCATTAGAGAAATGCAAATCAAAACAACCCTAAGATTTCATCTTACACCAGTCAGAATGGCAAAGATTAAAAATTCAGGAGACAGCAGGTGTTGGAGAGGGTGTGGAGAAAGAGGAACACTCCTCCACTGCTGGTGGGGTTGCAAATTGGTACAACCACTCTGGAAATCAGTCTGGCGGTTCCTCCGAAAACTGGGCACCTCACTTCCAGAAGATCCTGCTATACCACTCCTGGGCATATACCCAGAAGACTCCCAACCATGTAATAAGGATACATGCTCTACTATGTTCATAGCAGACCTATTTATAATTGCCAGATGCTGGAAAGAACCCAGGTATCCCTCAACAGAAGAGTGGATGCAAAAAATGTGGTATATCTACACAATGGAGTACTATTCAGCCATTAGAAACAATGAATTCATGAAATTCTTAGGCAAATGGATGGAGCTAGAGAACATCATACTAAGTGAGGTAACCCAGACTCAAAAGGTGAATCGTGTTATGCACTCACTAATAAGTGGATATTAACCTAGAAAACTGAAATACCCAAAACATAATCCACACATCAAATGAGGTACAAGAAGAAAGGAGGAGTGGCCCCTGGTTCTGGAAAGACTCAGTGAAACAGTATTCGGCAAAACCAGAACGGGGAAGTGGGAAGGGGTGGGTGGGAGGACAGGGGAAGAGAAGGGGGCTTACGGGACTTTCGGGGAGTGGGGGGGCTAGAAAAGGGGAAATCATTTGAAATGTAAATAAATTATATCGAATAAAAAAATATTAAAAAAAAAAAAGAAGTTAGATTCCAGAGAGCCAAATAACCCTATTTAAAAAATGGGGTACAGAGCTAAACAAAGAATTTTCACCTGAGGAATATTGAATGGCTGAGAAGGACCTAAAGAAATGTTCAGCATCCTTAGTCATCAGTGAAATGCAAATCAAAACAACCCTGAGATTTCACCTCACACCAGTGAGAATGGTCAAGATGAAAAATACCATCCTAAGTGAGGTAACCCAATCACAAATGAACACACATGGTATGCACTCACTGATAAGCAAGGCAGACTCTTAACTAGCTCATCTAAGTTAACTTGACAACCCAGCCCCATCCAGCCACGTGGCTAGCTATACCTTCTAGGCCTGAAGTTGTGTCCATCTGTCACATGTCTCCTGCTGAAAGCACCTTCCTCTTTCCCCTCCAAGAAGTCTGCCTTCCTCTCTCTACTACACTATCACAGGCTTTAGCTTTTTATTGACCAATTAACTTGGGGATCAAGGTTTGCATAACAAAATCTGACAGATATTATCTTTATTGTTTTGTGGGGTTGGTCTGGTGTGGCTGTTTTCATACTAAAATTTTAACCTTAGATCTGGCTGCCCCAAGATGAGTGAATCCTCACTTATCTGTCTCCTTCATGGCAAGAGTTGGACAGATTTATTATCAGTTTCTATTAAAATATAGACTTTCTTCAGCTGTGAGAAGTTTATTATTACCATTTATTGTTGTTGTTGTTGTTTTATTTATGACTTTGTACATACAAGTATGTACTTATAATAATATTGTAAAATGATATTATGTTTTTAACCCTAAGTAATTGATGCTTTATCACAGAGAAGATTGAAAATCTATTGTGAGAAACTGAGAAAATATAGAATTTGGAAAAAAATAGGAAATATTGTAGAATAATGTTGAAGAAGAATTCACTAATGTTTTTAATCAGAGGGCAGCAGATCAAATCTCATCCATATTAAGATTCTATTGGACATACTTTAAAGTGAATTAATAGAAAAACATTTATCCAAAGTAACTAAAAGATAGAGAATATCAAAATTAATAAAATCTGAAATGAAAAGGAGAGCACAGCAATAGACACTGAGAATTTCAGAGACTCGTAAGGACATGCTTTAAAGACTTGACACTCCTACAAATTGAAAAATCTGAAGAAAAAATGGTGTGAAGAAGAATATCTCATGTCTTTATGGATATTGCATCTGTCAATAATAAATTTGATGGCCTATGCAAAAAAAAAAAAATGGATGTGGGACATTTGGAAAACAGAAAGCATTCTGGGATAGTATGAGGCATGGGAGATTCTCCCAGGAAGATGTGACCAGTCAGACACAGGTTACCTAAGCATGGGTAGCCAGCCACATGGCAGAGTGTAGACAAGAATAAATAGGTTATTTTAAGTAATGATCAAGTCAGAGCTGATGGCAAGGCATTTGTAAATATATTTTGAGTCTGAGTCTCATTTCTTGGAGCATGAGGCTGGGAGGAAGAATGACTAAACTTCTACAAAAAAGGGATAACTTTCTTGGTTGGTACCACTTACCAAAGTTGAATCAAATTAGATAACTAATTTTAATAGTCATACAATCCAGCTCATCCATCCCTCAGTAGGGCAAGGAAGTCAGCTTTTCTTTCTCAAGAGCAGAGGAGCAAGCTTTCCCACAAACAACTGCTGCTGCCTCTGATCCCCATATCCTAGCTCTGTCTGTCTTTGAGCTTTCAAACAGAAATCTTCTTTAGTCTACAACATCATTTCACACTTATAAGTCTGCTTCTCTGAACTACTTCACTCTGAAACCCCAGTAAAGTATCTCTATTTCCTGGAAGATGTATTATATATACATTACCACAACATGTAGTGAAAACTAATATACCAGTTTCTAGACTATAGTATGAATATCTTCCATCTATCAAAGGAACATTGCCAAATTTCTTTTATTAAGCCACAGTCACCCTGATACTTAAACTGCATAAAGGCTCAACAAAGAAAGAGAATTATAGACCAATTTCCCTTATGAACACAAATGCAAACATACTCAATAAAATGCTTGCAAACTAAATCCAAGAACACATCAAAGACAACATCTACCATAGTCAAGTAGGTTTTATCCTGGGGATGCAGGTATAGTTCAGACACAAAAATCAGTAGTACACCATATAAACAAACTGAAAGAACAAAACCACATGATCATCTCATTGAATGTTTAAAAAGCCTTTGATGAATCTAAAAGCTCTTCATGATAAAGTCCTGGAAAGATTAGGAATACAAGAGGCATATCTAAATATAATGGCAACAAATTTATAGCAAAGCTATAGTCAACATAAATTTACATGGAAAGAAAGCCAAATCACTTTCATTAATATCTTTGACAAGAGATTGTCAACTCTCTCCATAGCTATTCAACATAGTACTTGATATTTTAGCTAAAGCATTAAGATAACTGAAGGAGATCAAGGGTATATACACTGGGAAGGAGTCAACGTATCATTATTTGCAGATGATATGATGGCATATATAAACAACTCTAAAATTTCTACGAGAAAACTTCTGCAGCTGATAAACACTTTTAGTAAAGTATCTAGATTCAAGATTAACTTAAAAACAAAACAATAGCTACCAAAGAGACTGAGAAAGAATTTAGGAAAAATTACACCCTTTATAATCACCTCAATACTAAATATTTGGGGTAACTCTAGCCAAGCAAGTGAAAGACCTATACAAAAATAGCTTAAATCTTTGAAAAAGATATCAGAAGATAGAAAGATCTCCCATATTTAAAAATACATCAATTCTTATGTGCCCCAAATAGAGTCCTTAAAACTCTAGCACTCTAATGAAAATTTTAAATAATAAATTAAAATGCATGAGCGTGTTTACAAATTTTGAAAGTCATTGTGAAGCTATTCAAATAAAAGATCATTGAGAGTGCTGCAAGAGAGAAGCTCATAACATCTTAGTTATGAGACTCACAGCTCTGTGCTAGACTGCTAGGGTAAGAGGAGAAAAGATTTCCTCTCTCAAATAATAAGTAACAGACAAACATGTTCTGATTTCCCTCTGAGAATACTGGCCCCACACAAGGGATGTAATTTAGATTTCTGTAGTGCTTGGAGTTGGAGTTGTAGCTTTTCCCTCTGACCAGTACTCTGAACAATAATCCCTCCTCTCCCCAGGAGGTTGAATGAATCATCACCTCTTACACACACACTCACACACACACACATACAGAGAGAGAGAGAGAGAGAGAGAGAGAGAGAGAGAGAGAGCAAGAAGGGGGTAAAACTTCCTTTTTCTCTTAACCAGCAAAGTCAGCATCCATAAAACCATTATCCCAATCTATTGTGTGCAACATATTTTCTACAACACTAGTGCCAAAGAACTTTTTAGGATGAAGAAAAAGAAGAGATGTGGAAATTATCCAAAAGAAGCAGCTTATATCCAAAGTATCTCTCCCATTATTAAGACATTGTGGCTTCCGAATGCCCAGGATTCCATGATGTATCTTGTAACACACTCTTTTTGGCTTTTTTGTATAACCAAAGCTTTGACTACTAGCCAGAAGTATAGCATTTAGGATCAAGATTACAGCTCTACAGAAAAACTTAGTCCCTTAACTTTCTGTAATCTTCCTCCCAATAAACAAATATGGCAACCTATTTTTTGGGTTTGGTCTTTTTTTTTTTTTTTTTTTTGAGACAGGGTTTCTCTGTGTAGCCCTAACTGTCCTGGAACTCACCAGGCTGGCCTCGAACTCAGAAATCCGCCTGCCTCTGCCTCCCAAGTTCTGGGATTAAAGGCGTGTGCCACCATCACCTGGCCTTTTTTTTTTTTTTTTTTTTTAACCTGGGAGGTAGAAGAATATAATTGATCATTTAGCTACACAAATTACAAAACATAAAACTTAGAGTCTTCCTGCTGTTTGACCACATGTACATATTTTTTTTCCTATAATGAAAACAAATAATGATAGGCAGGCTGTGTCACCTCACCTAGTATAGGCCTCCTCCAAACACACATAGTGTTTCCTATAGTCAAGACTGGAGTGAACCAGCAGGAGACCAACTGAATATCTTTCCCAGGGTTTCCCCCAATTCAGAACATATTTCCTGGCTCTAGTTGTTCTAAACTTCCACCAACACTTAGGTAACAATTAAAGTCAACATTGAGAATGGGACTGCACCAAACACAAATCAAGGCTGTTTCCATGACTACGGTGATGTTCCTCACAAGGAAAGGCAGCCCTTTCTTGAATTACCTTGCTACGTACGCATCATCCTGAGACCACAGTCCTGTCAGAAAGCTAAATTTTGTTACCTATATTTTCCCACTGATTCCAAAACCCACCCAGTAGTTGTTATTATGATCTTGACTTCTTAAACTCACTGGAGTAGTCACACTGATAACACCTCTATTGTCCCAATTCACCGAGAATCAGCTACCAGTCAAAAAGAACCTTCCAGACTCTAACCCACAGTCATTCTGCAGATGATTGCTTTTCCTCCTGGGGCTACCTTTGAAATTTGTACTCTCAGCCCCATCTGTCCCTCAGTAGAGAAAGGAGTCGCATTCCTTCCTCAAGAACAGGCTTTCCCACATACAAATGCTGCTGCCTCAGATCCCCATGCCTTGTGTATGCCTATCTTTGAACAAGAATCATCTTTAGTCTGCAACATTGTCACATACTTTTGAATCTATTTCTCTGAATCGCCTTACTATGAAACCCTAGTAAAGTATCCTTTTTTCCTGGTTCTGTACTATATAGAAATTACCACATCATTTAATCAGTTCATCACATCCCTGTTTATATAGACTATGGTATGAATATCTTCCATCCATCAAAGGAAAAATTCAAACAACTTTTACATAGCCCATTCCCTTTCCAAACGCCAACAAGGATTCGGAGCAGGTGTCCAAGCTTACCGATTTTCTATCGTCCAACTATCTCCTCTTTTGAAAAATTGAAGTCTTCTGTTTGCTTTAAATAGTAACTTTATCAACACACGCAAGCCAATGCAATTCCTTTAATTTAGGCTTTTGATGCAGTACACAAGGCTCCCAGGAGGGAAGAAAATACATTTTGCTTTCTGAAAACTCAACTTCCATCCACAGGCAATCAAAGCTAAATTATTTTAAACCTGCATGTGCTTGAAACTACATCCATCAAAAGGTATTAGGCTAGCAAGGCAGTCCTTAAGCCACATCTATAATTTCCCAGATCCATATATTTACCTAACAGCATATATACTTTTTTCCAGCCTGGCTAGTCTCTTCCATATCATTCTGTCCAGGCAGCCTCGTCACCCTAAACACACACCCATCACATTTCCACTTTTCTGTCCTGTATCATTACCATAAATGTTGCCATTACTTCAGGGTGCTCTGTGTCTTTTGTTTCAAGCCACACAGTAACTACTGTCTGAGTTTATCACACCTCTCATGTTTCCCCTTTAAATATGCCCTAGATTTCTGTTTGGGGGGAGAGAATGTGACCCTATCTATAGAATACTAGGCACTCCTTTACCCATTGTAAGTCTCTGTTTCTTCATCTATAAAATGGGATTAACAATACTCACCTTCACACAGCCTGAGTAAACAAATGAGATAATTTATGTAAAACACCTGGCTCAGCACCTGGTGATACGGAAGTAAAATGGATGAGTCTTTTGAAATAGAATTCTCCAGATGTGGTTTTACAGCCCATCCTATTTCTCATGACTAATAGAAGGTTTGTTTCAAATCCCTGGAGGTATTTCCCCAGATGTCATATGATTCATTTCTAGAACCAATCTACAGCTAATCAAAACATTGTTTTTCAAATTTTAGGTAATGTTTCTAATACAGTCTGGCTGTTCAGGGAGCAGAAATGCCGAGGGGCCTACTCAGCCCTGCCCTGCCTCCAAGGGTCCCTTTTGCCATTTAACCTGAGAACAGCATTCTTCCAGCTAATACCCAAGGATCGATCAGGACAGAAAATATTTCCTCTACGTCTTCTCAATTCCTCACTCAAAATGTTCAATGCTCCTAATAAAGTATCTATACCTTCAAGCAAACTTGCTCATTGGATATTTTCAAAAGAAAGTGATTTTTCCCAAAGCCAAAAATAAAAATAAAGATGTCAATGGAAAATTTCAATCAGACTGGTTTTAGAATTGGCAGTTTTCTACAGTATTATTTAGTTTGGGGACCTGAGTGCAGGTCCACAATAAGGGGTCATGCTTTTACATCACAGGGGAAGTCTGAACTTGACCTGTCTGCTCTGATCAATCACTGGGATTGCCCAACAGAAACAGATGAACACATAGCATCATACAGGACAGAAGACAACTCACTTTGTCCCTAAACAAAAGAGATTGCCTTTTCTCTTTGTTCAGTTGTAGATCAAATGTTATTATAGTGAAAAGTTCACATACCAAATTTAATTTGCTTCCACAAGATGGTTCATATAGAGAAAGCTATATTTAGCCACTAAGAATATTGTAATGAACAAATTTATATGACTCACTGCATTTACATAAACTTATCAGGAATATTTTGGTGCTAAATTTTTTGAGTTGTTCTAAAGACATAATTACTTCCTTATTGTTTTGAGACAGGGTCCCCTATGTCCCATGATGACCCAGAACTTCTCATCCTCATGTTTCTACCTCTGGAGTGTGCACCATCACATCGGGTTTGCCTAGGGCTCTGTAAATATGAGGCAAGCACTCGGATGGCTGAGTCACAACCCTCACCAAAGAAACTTTATAAGAAACTTACACAGAATCAAGTATAAAAAGGCAAATTCATCATTAATATTTACATTCCTGGACACATTTTCTAATGACTTCTAAAACTAAACTTGCCCATAATCTATTCATCCAAAACTTTTAACTATTTCATTTTTTTACTTCCTTTGGAAAATATTGGATATATTTGAAATAATCTGACCTTATAGGCTAGGCTTTCAGATCTATTACCATAACCTAAACACTCTTCATATCATGTGCAAAATGTATTTGTAAACATATTTACAATAATTTTGTAATACTATTCACATGGTCATAATTTACCTAAGCCTGCTCAGTTAGAAGACTGTGAACAATTCACTTTGTATACAAATACATTGTACACCCACATTTATCAAAATGTATGGTTATAGTCTAATAATAATGATAGAATTGTCCAACAAGTAGGTCAAGATTCTTTATTTTTATACATTCTACATGTATATCATGGTACAGAAACATAAGTTGTTAATGTTGGATATACCATGGATTGATTACTAATTCCATCAAAAATATGAGGTAGATAGATGTTCATGAACTTACTGTCCCTGATGTGACATTTTTGTCATTGATAAAAAAGGGATCATTCTTGATAAGGGACAGTTCTTTTTTTTTTTTTTTTTTTTTTATTCGATATAATTTATTTACATTTCAAATGATTTCCCCTTTTATAGCCCCCCCTCCCTGAAAGTCCCGTAAGCCCCCTTCTCTTCCCCTGTCCTCTCTCCCACCCCTTCCCAGTTCCCCGTTCTGGTTTTGCCGAATACTGTTTCACTGAGTCTTTCCAGAACCAGGGACAACTCCTCCTTTCTTCTTGTATCTCATTTGATGTGTGGATTATGTTTTGGGTATTCCAGTTTTCTAGGTTAATAACCACTTATTAGTGAGTGCATACCATGATTCACCTTTTGAGTCTGGGTTACCTCACTTAGTATGATGTTCTCTAGCTCCATCCATTTGCCTAAGAATTTCATGAATTCGTTCTTTCTAATGGCTGAATAGTACTCCATTGTGTAGATATACCACATTTTTTGCATCCACTCTTCTGTTGAGGGATACCTGGGTTCTTTCCAGCATCTGGCAATTATAAATAGGGCTGCTATGAACATAGTAGAGCATGTATCCTTATTACATGGTGGGGAATCCTCTGGGTATATTCCCAGGAGTGGTATAGCAGGATCTTCTGGAAGTGAGGTGCCCAGTTTTCGGAGGAACCGCCAGACTGATTTCCAGAGTGGTTGTACCAATTTGCAACCCCACCAGCAGTGGAGGAGTGTTCCTCTTTCTCCACACTCTATCCAACACCTGCTGTCTCCTGAATTTTTAATCTTAGCCATTCTGACTGGTGTAAGATGAAATCTTAGTGTTGTTTTGATTTGCATTTCCCTAATTACTAATGAAGTTGAGCATTTTTTAAGATGCTTCTCCGCCATCCGAACTTCTTCAGGTGAGAATTCTTTGTTTAACTCTGTACCCCATTTTTTAATAGGGTTGTTTGGTTTTCTGGAGTCTAACTTCTTGAGTTCTTTATATATATTGGATATTAGCCCTCTATCTGATGTAGGATTGGTGAAGAACTTTTCCCAATTTGTTGGTTGCCGATCTGTCCTCTTAATGGTGTCCTTTGCCTTACAGAAACTCCGTAACCTTATGAGGTCCCATTTGTCAATTCTTGCTCTTAGAGCATACGCTATTGATGTTTTGTTCAGAAACTTTCTCCCTGTACCGATGTCCTCAAGGGTCTTCCCCAGTTTCTTTTCTATTAGCTTCAGAGTGTCTGGCTTTATGTGGAGGTCCTTGATCCATTTGGAGTTGAGCTTAGTACAAGGAGACAAGGATGGATCAATTCCCATTCTTTTGCATGCTGACCTCCAGTTGAACCAGCACCATTTGTTAAAAAGGCTATCTTTTTTCCATTGGATGTTTTCAGCCTCTTTGTCGAGGATCAAGTGGCCATAGGTGTGTGGGTTCATTTCTGGATCTTCAATCCTGTTCCATTGATCCTCCTGCCTGTCACTGTACCAATACCATGCAGTTTTTAACACTATTGCTCTGTAGTATTGCTTGAGGTCAGGGATACTGATTCCCCCAGATTTTCTTTTGTTGCTGAGAATAGTTTTAGCTATCCTGGGTTTTTTGTTGTTCCAGATGAATTTGATAATTGCTCTTTCTAACTCTGTGAAGAATTGAGTTGGGATTTTGATGGGTATTGCATTGAATCTGTATATTGCTTTTGGCAAAATGGCCATTTTAACTATATTGATTCTACCGATCCATGAGCATGGGAGGTTTTCCCATTTTTTGAGGTCTTCTTCCATTTCCTTCTTCAGAGTCTTGAAGTTCTTGTCATACAGATCTTTCACATGTTTGGTAAGAGTCACCCCAAGATACTTTATATTGTTTGTGGCTATTGTGAAGGGGGTCATTTCCCTAATTTCTTTCTCAGCCTGCTTATCCTTTGAGTATAGGAAGGCCACTGATTTGCTTGAGTTGATTTTATAACCTGCCACTTTGCTGAAGTTGTTTATCAGCTATAGGAGCTCTCTAGTGGAGGTTTTTGGGTCACTTAGGTAGACTATCATGTCGTCTGCAAATAATGATAGTTTGACTTCCTCCTTTCCAATTTGTATCCCTTTGACCTCCTTATGTTGTCGAATTGCCCGAGCTAGTACCTCAGAGAAAGGGGGCAGCCTTGTCTGGTCCCTGATTTCAGTGGGATTGCTTCAAGTTTCTCTCCATTTAGTTTGATGCTGGCTACCGGTTTGCTGTATATTGCTTTTACTATGTTTAGGTATGGGCCTTGAATTCCTGTTCTCTCCAAGACTTTAAGCATGAAGGGATGCTGAATTTTGTCAAATGCTTTTTCAGCATCCAATGAAATGACCATGTGGTTTTGTTCTTTGAGTTTGTTTATGTAGTGGATTGTATTGATGGATTTCCGTATATTGAACCAACCCTGCATTCCCGGGATAAAGCCTACTTGATCATGGTGGATGATCGTTTTGATGTGTTCTTGGATTCGGTTGGCAAGAATTTTATTGAGTATTTTTGCATCGATGTTCATAAGGGAAATTGGTCTGAAGTTCTCTTTCTTTGTTGGATCTTTGTGTGGCTTTGGTATCAGTGTAATTGTGGCTTCGTAGAAGGAATTGGGTAATGTTCCTTCTCTTTCTATTTTGTGGAATAGTTTGAAGAGTATTGGTGTTAACTCTTCTTTGAAGGTCCGATAGAATTCTGCACTGAAGCCATCTGTGCTTTTTTTGGTTGGAAGACTTTCTATGACTCCTTCTATTTCTTTAGGCTTTATGGGACTGTTTAGATGGTCTAGTTGGTCCTGATTTAATTTTGGTATTTGGTATCTGTCAAGGAAATTGTCCATTTCCTCCAGATTCTCCAGTTGTGTTGAGTACAGGCTCTTGTAGTAGGATCTGATGATTTTTTGGATTTCCTCAGTTTCCGTTGTTATATCTCCCTTTTCATTTCTAAGTTTGTTAATTTGGATACTTTCTCTGTGCCCTTTGGTCAGTCTGGCTAAGGGTTTATCTATCTTGTTGATTTTCTCAAAGAACCAGCTCCTGGTTTTGTTGATTTTTTGTATGGTTCTCTTTGTTTCTACTTGATTGATTTCAGCCCTGAGTTTGATGATTTCCTGCCTTCTACTCCTCCTGGGTGAAATAGCTTCTTTTTGTTCTAGGGCTTTCAGGTGTGTCATTAAGCTGGTAATGTATGCTCTCTCCATTTTCTTTTTGGAGGCACTCAGGGCTATGAGTTTTCCTCTTAGCACTGCTTTCATTGTGTCCCATAGATTTGGATATGTTGTGTTTTCATTTTCATTGTGTTCTAAAAAGTCTTTAATTTCTTTCTTTATTTCTTCCTTGACCAAGGTATCATTGAGTAGAGTATTGTTCAGTTTCCACGTGTATGTGGGTTTTCTATTGTTTCTGTTGCTATTGAAGACCACTTTTACTCCATAGTGATCAGATAGGAGGCATGGGATTAGTTCGATCTTCTTATATTTGTTGAGGTCTGTCTTGTGACCAATTATATGGTCGATTTTGGAGAAGGTACCATGAGGTGCTGAGAAAAAGGTATATTCTTTTGTTTTAGGATAGAATGTTCTATATATATCTGTTAAATCTAATTGGTCCAAAGCTTCAATTAGTTTCATTGTGTCCTTGTTTAGTTTCTGTTTTCCTGATCGGTCCATTGAGGAAAGTGCAGTGTTGAAGTCACCCACAATTATTGTGTTAGGTGCAATGTGTGCTTTGAGTTTTAATAAAGTTTCTTTTATGAAAGAGGGTGCCCTTGCATTTGGAGCATAGATGTTCAGGATTGAGAGTTCTTCTTGTTGTATTTTTCCTTTGACCAACAAGAAGTGTCCCTCAGAGTCTCTTTTGATGACTTTGGGTTGAAAGTCAATTTTATCTGATAATAAAATGGCTACTCCAGCTTGTTTCCTGAGACCATTTGCTTGTAAACTTGTCTTCCAGCCTTTTACTCTAAGGTAGTGTTTGTCTTTGACCCTGAGGTGTGTTTCCTGTAAGCAGCAAAATGTAGGGTCCTGTTTACGTATCCAGTCAGTTAGTCTGTGTCTTTTTATTGGGGCATTAAGTCCATTGATGTTAAGAGATATTAAGGAATAGTGATTGTTACATCCTATCATTTTTTAAATTTGATTGGTTAACTTCTTTTGGGTTTGATGAAAGGTTACTATCTTGCTTTTTCCAGGGTGAAGTTTCCCTCCTTGTATTGGTGTTGTCCTCCTATTATCCTTTTTAGGGCTGGGTTTGTGGATAGATATTGGGTAAACTTGGTTTTGTCGTGAAATATCTTAGTTTCTTCATCTATGGTGATTGAGAGTTTTGCTGGATATAGTAGTTTTGGTTGGCATTTGTGTTCTCTTAGAGTCTGCATGAGATCTGCCCAGGACCTTCTAGCCTTCATAGTCTCAGGTGAAAAGTCTGCTGTGATTCTGATAGGTCTTCCTTTATATGTTACTTGGCCTTTTTCTCTTACTGCCTTTAATATTCTTTCTTTGTTTAGAACATTTGGTGTTTTGATTATTATGTGACGGGAAGTATTTCTGTTCTGGTCCAGTCTGTTTGGAGTTCTGTAGGCTTCTTGTATATTCATGGGCATCTCTCTCTTTAGGTTAGGGAAGTTTTCTTCCATAATTTTATTGAAGATATTTGCTGGCCCTTTAAGTTGTAAATCTTCACTCTCATCTATGCCTATAATGCTTAGGTTTGGTCTTCTCATTGTGTCCTGGATTTCCTGGATATTTTGGGTTACAAGCTTTTTGCATTTTGCATTTTCTTTAACTGTTGAGTCCATGGTTTCTATGGAATCTTCAGCATCTGAGATTCTTTCTTCTATTTCTTGTATTCTGTTGTTGATATTTGCATCTCTGTCCCCTGATTTCTTCCCAAGGCTTTCTATCTCCAAAGTTGTCTCCCTTTGAGTTTTCTTAGTTGTTTCTACTTCTGATTTTAGATCCTGGATTGTTTTGTTTAGCTCCTTCACTTGCTTGTTTGTGCTTTCCTGTAATTCTTTAAGAGATTTTTTGTGTTTCCTTTTTCATGACCTCAGCCTGTTCACCAAAGTTCTCCTGTATTTCTTTAAGTGTTTTTTGCGTTCCTCATTGTTGGCTTTTGTGTTCTCCTGGATTTCTTTCAATGATTTTTGTGTTTCCTTTGTAAGGGCTTCTAACTTTTGATCCATTTTTTTTCCTGAATTTCTTTAAGTATGTCCTTCATGTGTTCCTGTACCAGCATCATGACCAGTGATTTTAAATCCAAATCTTGTTTTACTGATGTGATGGGGTATCCAGGACATGTTGGTAGAGGAGAATTGGGTTCAGATGTTGGCATATTGCCTTGATTTCTGTTAGTGACGTTCCTGCGTTTGCCTTTTGCCATCTAGTTCTCACTGGTGTTAGCTGGTCTTGTCAGTGCTGGACTCACCAGTGCAAGCTGCCCCTTCCCAGTTGGCCTCTGGTGCACAGCTTACCTTCTGCACTGCCTGTAGACAGGGTGCTGCTGCCTAGGCTGTTCAGATCCCGAAGCAGGCACCTGAAGGCTCCTACTGGGGCCCGCTGGATTCACCGGAGCACACCAACTTCTCCCAGCTGGCCGCCGGGAGCCCCTCTAGCCTCTTGCAGGACCTGGGGATGTGGTGCTGTAGGCAAAATGGTGGCTCGTGCACCGGCCAGGGCAAAAAAAACCTCCTGGCTGGGTTGGCACCCCGATGGCTACCTGAACAGCCCAGGGCCTGGGTGCAGGCCAACGCCCGTCGGGCTCAGACCACAGCGGTGTTGGCCTAGGATTATGTTTGTGTACCTCAGTCTGTCCGATCTCTGGAATCCGAAATCAAGATGGAGGTGAGTCCTGACTGGCGGGAAGCCGAATTCTGAAGTGGCTTCTGTGCAGCGAAAGGCTCCGCAGAACCGCAGCTGCTTGCCGCCCGGCTGGTCAGCGAAGGTCAGTGGTCGTGGCCGCAGGGCCTAACTGGACCCTATGTTGCCTTGGTTCCACTGCTGATGGCCCTTCAGCTGGACGAGCCACTGCTGCACTGGTGCCGCCGCCGCTGCCGCTGCCGCCGTCCCAATAAGGTACAGTTCTAAGAAAAGGAAATGATATAAAACATTTATATCGTATAGTGGCCTAATGCTTCAAGTAATTTGATTTTAAATTATAATTTACCCAAAGACAAGTTATGTGTTCTTGGCTTTATATCTTTATGATTTGAATTGTTCTGTGTTTTCATCTAAAAAGAAATAATAAATAGTAACTATCTCCTGGGATTATTTTAAAGACTAAAATGAGTTAACACATTGAAAGCTAAATGGATGTGAATAGTGATAGATGTGGATAAGCCCAGTACTTGGAAGGATTGTGAATTTGAGGCCAGCTTGATTAAATGGTAAGACCCTGTCTCCAAAAGAAAAAAAAGAGATGGAAATGAAGAAACATAGGCATTATAAAAAAAAAAAAGAAGGTGGGGAGAATGAAGGGGGAAAAAGTAAAGAGGGAAATGGAGGAGAGAGAACCAAGGAGGAAGGAAAGAAAGAAAAGAAGGGAAGGGAGGAGAGGGAAGGGATTAGAGAGGGAATGGGAAGAGAAAAGTGAAGAGAGGAGGGAAGTGAAGAGGAGATGAGAAAATAGGAAAGGAGAGGAGGGGAGGGGAGGGGAGGATAGGGGAGGAGAGGAGAGGAGAGAAGAGAGAAGAGAGAAGAGAGAAGAGGAGAAGAGAAGAGAAGAGAAGAGAAGAGAAGAGAAGAGAAGAGAAGAGAAGAGAAGAGAAGAGAAGAGAAGAGAAGAGAAGAGAAGAGAAGAGAAATGAGGAGAAATGAGGAGAAATGAGGAGAAATGAGGAGAAATGAGGAGAGAAGAAGACATGGCTGGGACAGCAGGTCTGGTAGATAGAGTCCAGTTGTAGCTATTACTGCTTTTGTTCCTTAAGAAAGGCCATTGCCCTGTCCTCCTAAACAGTAAGCACTTCATTTAATCACAAATTTGATGCACATATTTCTTTACAGCCAACATTAAAATGCACATATGCTTTGTCTACTCTGCATATTAACAAAACAAAACTGCCAGCAATTTTAGGGATCATATATTTTAAATTGCCACTGATGGGTAGGATGGCAGCATCTTTTGCTTTTAGGAAGGGATGTCTAAATATTCATCTTGTTCAACCCAACTGTTTAGCAGCAGTTGGTCATCTTCCTAAATGTAAAATGAATTCACCTAGCTTCTTAAACATAATAGATCTTACATTCTAAACTCCTCTTAATCTCTTTGTTCCAGCTACCCTTCTCTTGCATTGTACCATCTATTTGGTATAACGCCACATTTATTATGTATGTCAGGCCTCTGGGATGACCCCTGAACAGACATACATTATGTTATGTACTGTTTCTCAAGTGAGATAGAATACAATATGCTTCATGGCTGCACTGTAGAAAAAAACAAGAATATTAGCCTCAATATTCTACTCATTCCTCTTCATTCCCACACTTAGACTGCACAAAGGTGTAACATGATTCATCAATGCCCCTAGATAAATGTAAGAGGAAGCACGATGCCAGAAAGCATTCCCATGGTAGCTGTCTATTGAGGTGGATAGGGTCTCCTGGCATCATAGGAACATTTAGTCTCTATGGAGGAATGAGACATGTAATGAGCTTTTAAATTCTGAAGTGATGGGGAAGCAGTCAAGGAATCTTCTGGCTTTCTAAAGTCCTGTGGCAGAAAGAAAATGTGGCAGTCCACATTCCACTATGGGGACCATTGACTGGGCAAGTGAGGGGACAAAGACTATGTCATCTACTTACTGTACCCCCCAGTGATAGCAGTGACCTGTGGCAATTTCCTTCTCATCCAGCAAGAGCTGGTCTTTTACTACTTGTGTGTGCTTGTAATTCTCACCCTTTATCCTTAAACTCTTCCACTATCACTAGTTAGAAGAGAAAGAGTATAGGAGAGGGAGAGGGAGGGAAAGAAAGAGAAAGAGAAAGAGAAAGACCCTGAACCTGATTTCTTTCTTCTTTTTGTTTGTTCTTTGACCATGACTGCTAACAGACCTCATCCAACCTCCTTGAATGAACAACAACTGATGTATTGATGCTCTAGCACTCGCATACCCTCTGAAAAGTTCCCAGAATTCCAGAAATCACAGAATTGCAGAAACTATCTGCATATTGCAAGATCATACTTCTGTGATAGCATGAATCATAATTGGTGCTGACAGTATGAAGCATCCCCACATCCCCTCACCTGGGATTAAAATGAAGACATGCTTTTATAATATTTCTGTGTTTTTAAAAGAGAGAAAATTTCCAGAATTGTCACTACACACATATCCTTGATTTTCTCTAGTTAAACTCCTTGGAACTCAGATGCCAGTAAAATACGGTATGAGATAAAAGCTGAATAGGCATAGTTGAAGAAAATATCATTTGTCTCACTTATAAAATCAATGATTTGGTGATGAGACGGTCTGTACTTTATTGAGGAATATTCTAATTGAGGAGAATACAAATTAAAAGGTAAGATTTACAAGTATAGCTTTGTGAGCCTATTTCATAGCTTGATATAGGGGATATAATTATATTTTGCTATGCAAACATAATTTGGAAGGAGAGAGGGAGGAGACAGGGAGGAAGGGAAGGAAGGAAGCAGGGGGAGGAAGGGACGGGAGGGAGAGAAGGAAGGAGGGAGGGAGGGAAAGGGGAGGAAAGGAGCAAACTAAAGTAAATCACTAGCAATCACTCACAATAGCAAGTGGGTAGTACAATATGAGATATTTTACCATGAAGTAAGGAGAAACCTCTAGGGATGGAGAAATGTTTCAATGATTCTTCCAGAAGACACAGGCTTCAATTTCAAAACCTGAATAGGCTTCATATAACTTTCAGTAACTCTAGTTGCAAGGGATCCAATGCCTTCTTTTAACCAAATCAGGTGTCAGGCATGCACATGATGCAGAGATATTAATGAAAGCAAAATGTTCATGCACATAAAATAAAAATAAATGTTTAATTTTAAAAAGAGTCCTCTATCCACTTTGTTGAGGAATAGCTTGGTTGCTTCCAGCTTCTGGATATTATAAATAAGGCTGCCATAAACATGGAGCATGTGTCCTGGTCATATGTTGGAGTAACTTCTGGATATATGCCCATGAGTGGTAAAGCAGGGTCTTCAGGTAGTATTATGGCGAATTTTCTGAGGAACCAAAAGACTGATTTCCAGAGTGGTTGTAACAGCTTGCAATCCTAACAGCAATGGAAGAGTGTTCTTGCTTTACATCTTTGCCAGCATCTGCTCTCACCTGAGCTTTTGATGTTAGACGTTTTGACTGGTATGAGGTAGAATCTCAGTGTCATTTTAATTTGCATTTCCCCGATGACTAAGGTGCTGAACACTTCTTTAAGTGCTTCTTGGTCAGTTGAGAGTCCTCAGTTGAGAATTCTTTGTTTAGCTCTGTACCCTATTTTTAATAGGTTTATTTGGTTCTCTGGAGTCTAACTTCTTGATTTCTTTGTATATATTGGATATTAGCCTTCTATCAGATGTAGGGTTGGGAAAGATCTTTTCCCAGTCGGTGGGCTGCAGTTTTAAAAGAACACTTTTAACAGTGCCCTTTGCCTTACAGAAGGTTTTCAATTTTATGAGGTCCCATTTGTCTACAATTGATCTTAGAGCCTGTGCCATTGGTGTTCTGTTCAGGAAATTTTCCCCAGTGCTAATGTGTTCGAAGCTCTTTACCATTTCTCATTTGTTAGATTCAGTGTGACCAATACAGATGCAGATGCTCACTGCCAACCACTGGACTGCACATGGTGATCCCAATGGAAGAGTTAGGGGAAGGACTGAAGGAGCTGAAGGGGTTCGCAACCCCACAGGAAGAACAATAATACCAACCAACCAATTTACCTACGAGTTCCCAGGAACTAAGCCACCAACCAAGGCATACACATGAAGGGACCCATGGCTCCAGCTGTATATGTAGTAAAGTTTGGCATCAATGGGAGGAGAGGCCCTTGGTCATGTGAAGGCTTGGTGCCCCAGTGTAGGGGAATGCTAGGGCGGTGAAGCTGAAGTGGGTGGGTAGGTGGGGGGAGCTCCCTCATAGAAGCAGGGGGAGGGAGACAAGATAGGGGGTTTGTGGAGGCAAAATTGAGAAGGGGGAAGCAAAGTAGCTGGCACAAGGTCTACTGGCAAGTGATTGAAGCAGAAGCAGGTGGAGGGACTGGAAGAAGAAAATACAAAGGAAAACAATTTCCAAAGAATTCAGGGATTTTAGGTCTGGCGTTATATGCAGCATACTATGTGGATGTTAGGGATCCGAACACAAGGCCTCATTCTTTTTTTTTTTTAATATTTTTATTTTCTATATTCTTTGTTTACATTCCAAATGATTTCCCCTTTCCCGGATCCCCCCTCCCCATATGTCCCATAAACCTTCTTCACTCCATCCCTTCTCCAATCACCTCCCTCCTTTTGCTCTGTCCTTATATTCCCCTCCAATGCTAGATCAAGCCTTTCCAGGATCAGGACCCTCTCCATACTTCTTCATGGGCGTCATTTGTTATGCAATTTGTGCCTTGGGTATTCAGGGCTTCTGGGCTAATTAATATCCACTTATCAGAGATTGCATTCCATGTGTATTCTTTTGTGATTGGGTTACCTCACGTAGGATGGTATTTTCTAGATCATTCTTGCACCAACATCACCAACTGAGCCACCTCGGAAGTCTCCCTAACACTAAATATTTTAATATGAGGATTTATAAACTGCAAACGAGTCTGGTTTTTCTCTACCTTTTAGTCTACTTTGCTCTGTTCATATTGATACTCTAATTATGTTCAGCCAAAGCAACTAAGGGTGAAAATGTTGGCTTGGGAGGGTCTTGCTCAGGAGGAAAATAATTGAAAAAGTGCTAAACTAAGCATTTTGATTATTTTGCCACAAAACAAAACTGCAAATATTCATATGTGACCTGTTTAAATAGTTCTATATATGCATCTGATACTTGGTTATTAAGGGAGATCACAATTGAATAATTAATCAAATTCTTGATAGGCCAACCTCCATAGTGTCACATTTCCAGAGACACCTCCTGATGCAGTGTTGCAGGAAATATTAAAAAAAAATGGTGCTGCACATTCCAGTCCTAGTGCCAGCAACTGAAGGGCCACAGAGCTCCCACTAGGCCATCTCTCAGCAGGGACCCAAAGTTCTTCTCACTTCCTTACAATGCGCACACACACCATGGTCAGCCATCTGAACACCTAATTACCTAATAGAATCATGACTCTTAAAGCTTAACTAAACAGTCAGATTACAAGATGCCAACACAATAATTTCAGAGCCAATTGATAGTGATAAAAGTTTTAACCCAATTATTCTAGCCTTTTCATAATATCATGTTTGCCTCCATTCTCCTTCCCTGTCCTCCAGAGACCCCCCTTTCTGTCTCTGTCTCTGTCTCTCTCTGTCTCTCTCTGTCTCTCTCTCTCTGTCTCTCTCTCTCTCTCTCTCTCTCTCTCTCTCTCTCTCTCTCTCTCTCTCTCTCTCTCCAACTCCTAGCTCTGCCTCAATGTTCCCTGTCCAATCACAGGACTCCCCTGCACTAATGTGCAGAGAAAAATCCTGTGCAGAGATCTTAACACTGCTATTAATACAGTACAATTTTCAAAACCTGTCAAAATGCAATATTATTGTTTTATATTCCTAAGTAATTACCATGGTTCTGTTCTCTGACATCCACTTTAGGCTCATTCCCAACATTTACTTGGTTCATCTTACCTTCTCATATATGGAGCCTTTTCTTGCTTATTCTTTAAAAATATATGTTTATTTTATACTTAGATAAAAATATGACTTACTTCTTGTAACAGGCTAGCACTTCATATTAAAACCATCTATCATCCCACCATGATAATAAAGTGTTTTGTTATGTTAACATGATCTACATACTCACTGAGTTCTGAGAAGACTATTAAAGAGCTAATTGAGAATTAATTGATGCCCTGGGCACTTTAGAATGAAGAATAAGACAATACAATTTTTGGAAAGCTTCCAGAGAAGGTGTCCATTCTCTAGATCTTTAAATAGGAAACAGAACCATTATGGAACAGACACCTCAACTTACTAATTGAAAGTAAAAGAGTATGTCTGTTGAGATTTAATATTGTATGCAAACTAGTCAAGGTTCATACAGGTCCTCATAGATTAGGTGAATACTTAACAGTTTGTTTCACATGATAAATGGTCCTCTCTGGCAAGTCTAAGTTTAGTAGACATAGAATTTCCATTTTATAGAGCTATCTTGTAACTCAACTATGCATAAAAGTGCTCATTTCTCTTTGCATGTCTATAAGTGCACTCCACATAAAGCACCAGACAATGTAAGACCTCTGCTGCGCAGGTCTCACTTCTGTTATTTCTCCTCACATCCCAGTAGTATTCTCCTTTTAGTCTTTGATTCCTCTCAGTCATAGCTCTGCTGTGACTGGGGACATGATAGGCTGCTCTTTGCTTAAGCTGTGTTTTAGCCAAAGTCAAGTACAGAAATTGGGCTGAGTGCATATCATAACAAAACACAAGTTTAAGGAGATCAGACTATAACAAGAAAATGATTTGAAGACTAGCTAGTCAGGGTGAGAGGCAGAGACTGACCCAAGCATCCTCTGGTGCTGTTGGTACCTCTATAACCTCCCAAACTTGCTCTTCTTGAGATAAGTCACATGGACTGCCATAGAGTCGTCATTCTGTCATCCAGCAGAGACAACTTAGAGCTCGATTCTTTGCAGTCACAAAGAAAGAAAAGAAAAAAACTGCTAGGATATTAACCCTGGGGAAGGTAATTCACAAACAGTCTGTCACATTCCCAAGTAACTGTGCAGAAGACCAGCCAGTAAAGCTGTCTCTGAGTACCGATAATGGTGTAAGATGATCCTAACCAAGAAACAAATTTGGAAAGCTGTTTCTAATCCTTTGGCTATTTCTATAGCCAGTCTGCCACACTTCAGTTTCAACAAAACCATTCTATTTGATATTGAAAAGGAAACTGAGCAAGTTTACAGCTGGGCAGTTACATACGCTGTTTGTTCTTCTTAATCCCCTTCACTCCTGCGTTTCAGGAGTGAGTGACGTCACAAAAATGACAACTCCTAAGGTTATTCTACAATTATGAAATAAAAAATTTAAGTCTTTTAAATTATAGACTAAATTGCAAAACATGGTTGAGAGCCACCAAAAATGGTATCAATATTTAAAAATAGAAATGTATCCCTTGTGAAGTAATTAAAGTGAACACATATACATGTCACTAGAGTATTACCTTTGTCATTAGTAATTTGTGATTTATTTAATAGAAATATTATAATGATAGACAACTACTTAATAGTTCTGCTGATGACCTTTAGAGGCTGGTGTTGTATATGCTAAATATTGTGATCATGTATTTAGGCTGTTTTCTTTTTATCCCAATAAATTTCAATAGAAATAATTACAAATAATTGCACTTATAGATGTATAGACTTGCTTATAGTGTTCTATAACATTTCTATATTCCATTTACATTTATTAAGATAACCTACGTCTCCATACTTTATAAGCTTTACATTTATAATAAACTGACAATTAGCATGCACTAGATATTAACTATAGACTTTATTCAAATGTCATGAATACTTCTACTGTGATAAGGATTTTGTCACAGAACTCCATTTATAACAATACAAAATATCAAGTTTCTTTAGAAATTTATAAATATCTTAATGACATTTAAATTGGAAGATATTTGTAAAAGAACTGGAAAAAAGATAAATGCTTATTAAGTAAGAAAATAATTAGAATTTTTGTGTCATCCCCTTTATTTGAATGTCTAATAGACATATCTCCATACCTGACATTCTAATTTAGCTACGATGCAGCAACCCCAGCTTTGTGGTAATAGAATATTGATTGTACAGTGTTCAAAGAAAAAGAACTTACATTAATGTATATTGTATATATGCATGATATTATAACACAATATCCATGTCAATAATTTTCACAAAAATGAACTCTACTACCCCTGTGGTCAATGGCGACTTAATTATGAAGTAGTCATTTCTTTGATGAAACACTTTATTGTGCATTAACCTAGAATATAACTGAACATGCTGATCTCAGAGTACTATGGAGAAAGAGCACATTGAAAATACACTTACGGAGTTCACTCAAGCATACTATTTTCTAATTTCATTACTAAGATTTTTATTCTCATTATGAATATTTAAGAGAACTTTCTTGGGGAGATTATAGTTTATTGAAAACAAGTAGTAACACTATATTCTATATTGCGGCACATAAAAAATTAAGACCAGCTTTATTAAGGCAGAGACATTTTTTACTTCTCAAGAGACTTATTTCATAGATACGGTGTTAATGCCTGTTAGAAAGAGCTTACTCATGAAGAAAATAATGCAATTATTCTCTTGCAAATGCAAACAGAGGACCTAGTAAGAATTGTAAATAGAAACCAGAACGTAATGTTGGCATAAAGATCAACAAGTCCTTGTTTTAGAGAAGTAGACAGTGAACGACAAGGAATAGGTAATAGTGTCTTTGCAAACTGGAGTGGTGAGAAGGCTGTTGAACTTTATGACCACCTGCTACCCAGTATAAGTCTGCTTCCAGCATCCCTGACAGATATTGATGTAACATCTGCCTGGACGTCTGCAGGGCAGCTATTTCATAAGTATTATGTTTTCTGTAGTAAGGCAAAACCCATTTCTGTGTCTTAAGTTAGTCTCATGACTGGTAAAAGCCCCAGGAAGACAATTTCTGTGAAGTTCATTTTGACAAAACAAACAGCACTGTTCTCAGTTTACCTTTTCCATGGCCCTAGTTCTAGGGCTTTCTCTAATGGAATATTCAAAGCCCAAAGATAAATTAGAAATGCATTTGGATTTGTTAGAAATGCAGATTTATAATTCAATTAAGTTGTGGGCACTTTCAAGTGACAAAATATTTGGAAGATGTTAAGAGAATAGATTTAAGTGTAATCAATCACATTAAATACTGGGTAATATGATGTATGTATTTAAAAAACTAAAAATGAAAAATGTAGTCTAGAAGCTTTAGTTTTGCCAAATGAGTCTTATTATCACTGACAATTGGAATTTGAAATCTCTCCCAAAGTTGGAGAACAGTGCTAGCTATTACAGACATCAGACATGCACAAATATGCGTCATATATCCAACAGTAAAATCCATATTGTCAGATATAGAATGCATATATATCTATATATACATAATTTATTTCTATCTATATCTAATACATATAGAGAGAGCATGTCTTTGATATAGATAAAGATATCCAGATTTTAATTACTAAGATTGTCAATAATGACAAATTTTGATGCCATTTTAAATCTAAGAACTCATTATACAATGTAATAAAACATTTATAGACAGAGTGGGAGAGGTTCAAATGGCCCATGTGTTTATAGAAAGGATGGGAGGGACTCTGAAGCTCCTTCATTTGTAGAGAGGATTAGAGGCCCCAAAGGCCTACATATTTGTAAAGAATATGGAAAGTTTCCTGAATTTTATGCAAGTAGCATTGTTTTAAGGAGCCACTAGCTAAACAGACCAAAGGAAAAGTAACAGAGGTCTGTACAGTGATTCCAAGTGTTGTATCACTTGTTCTTTCAAAAAAAAAAAAATAACCAAGTTTGGAGAAGCTGTGTGGATGGGAGAATTTTCTTATTAGCCCTCCACGGTGCACGATTTCCATGAGTCAGCTCCATTTCTCATCGAGATGCTGTCGTGGTGCCTTCTTCTGTTTATGTATCATCCTGAGAAGAATTAGCACAGCCTATTTAGCTTGACCCAGGGCCTACAGGAAACAAGTAGAACCATCATTGCTGCCTCTGTTTAGCCCACCCCCTGTCACACTGTGTTGGGCAAGAGTACCTGTTATTCAGTTTGTACATGAACCTTACATGCTTTGAAAGTCTGTAAATTTTGTGTAATGTAGTTTATATATGAAGCTACAACTTTTCTAGTCACAGATAAATATTGTACTAAATGTGCAAATATGAACATATAATGTTTACTTACAAAGCAATCATTGTAAAGACACAAATTATTAAACAATCATTGATTTTGTCAAACTGTTTCCTAAATTAGTCAAAAATTTGAAACCCGAACAGTGGAAAACATATAAAAATTTTTATCAAAACATAAAAGTTTGTCACAAAGAGCAGTACAGGCTATTTAACAGCTTCTTGATTAGACACAGGAATTAGAGTCTACCTTTACTTTGGCATATTTATATTAGAATACTACAGAACATTATAGTAATATCATTTTTCTCATTCTCAAAATGTAGTTTTAGTATTCAGATGAAGACTTAATTTTTTTTAATTTTTTTTATTCGATATAATTTATTTACATTTCAAATGATTTCCCCTTTTCTAGCCCCCCCACTCCCCAAAAGTCTCGTAAGCCCCCTTCTCTTCCCCTGTCCTCCCTCCCACCCCTTCCCACTTCCCCGTTCTGGTTTTGCCGAATACTGTTTCACTGAGTCTTTCCAGAACCAGGGGCCACTCCTCCTTTCTTCTTGTATCTCATTTGATGTGTGGATTATGTTTTGGGTATTCCAGTTTTCTAGGTTAATAACCACTTATTAGTGAGTGCATACCATGATTCACCTTTTGAGTCTGGGTTACCTCACTTAGTATGATGTTCTCTAGCTCCATCCATTTGTCTAAGAATTTCATGAATTCATTGTTTCTAATGGCTGAATAGTACTCCATTGTGTAGATATACCACATTTTTTGCATCCACTCTTCTGTTGAGGGATACCTGGGTTCTTTCCAGCATCTGGCAATTATAAATAGGGCTGCTATGAACATAGTTTTTTTTTTTCCTGCATTCTTTTGTGCCTTAGGATAGTGTGTCTTAGAGATGGTTAAATATAGAAAGGTCCTTGGTAACCAACAAATTGGGAAAAGATCTTCACCAACCCTACATCAGATAGAGGGCTAATATCCAATGTATACAAAGAACTCAAGAAGTTAGACCCCAGAAATCCAAATAACCCTATTAAAATGGGGTACAGAGCTAAACAAAGAATTTCCACCTGAAGAACTTCGGAGGGCTGAGAAGCATCTTAAAAAATGCTCAACCTCATTAGTCATTAGGGAAATGCAAATCAAAACAACCCTGAGATTTCACCTTACACCAGTCAGAATGGCTAAGATTAAAAATTCAGGAGACAGCAGGTGTTGGCAAGGATGTGGAGAAAGAGCAACACTCCTCTACTGCTGGTGGGGTTGCAAATTGGTACAACCACTCTGGAAATCAGTCTGGCAGTTCCTCAGAAAACTGGGCACATCACTTCCGAGGATCCTGCTATACCACTCCTGGGCATATACCCAGAGGATTCTCCAGCACATAATAAGGATACATGCTCCACTATGTTCATAGCAGCAGCCCTATGGGAGAACCCAAGCATCCCTCAATGGAAGAATGGATGCAAAAAATGTGGTATATATACACAATGGAGTACTATTCAGCCTTTAGAAACAATGAATTCATGAAATTCTTAGGGAAATGGATGGAGCTGGAGAACATCATACTAAGTGAGGTAACCCAATCTCAAAAGATCAATCATGGTATGCACTCACTAATAAGTGGATATTAACCTAGAAAACTGGAATACCCAAAACATAATCCACACTTCAAATGAGGTACAAGAAGAATGGAGGAGTGGCCCCTGGTTCTGGAAAGACTCAGTGTAGCAGTATAGGGTAAAACCAGAACAGGGAAGTGGGAAGGGGTGGATGGGAGAACAGGGGGAGGGAAGGGGGCTTATGTGACTTTTGGGGAGTGGGGGGCAGAAAAGGGGAAATCATTTGAAATGTAAATAAAAAATATATCGAATAAAAAAACTAGCAAAAAATATAGAAACAGTTTATTTTAGTTTAAAATTATTTAAAGATATAGGCCAGCATTTCACACACATACACATGCATGCACATGCGCACATACACAGAGGGGGGCAGAGAGAGATAGAGACAGACAGACAGAAAAAAAGAGATGATATGCTCTGACAGTCAAATGTTACACAATGCAAACAGATATTTTAAGCAACAACCCAGATCTACCTGTACCATGCTAATTTTTGCTGGCTCTATGTATAAATTGCCTCCTTAAAAGATTGATAGGTAGTAGATTTTTACGTCTGTGCATTTTTACTCAATTTTCAAAATTATTCTGTTTTTGCAAAACTTTATAAGGTACTATCTACTACTTGATAGTTGTCTTTTTGTAAAACTTTCTGTTAACTTCTAGAGGACAGATTCTGAGAATGGAACTTGAAAAACATTTTAGATATGCTAGGTCACTGTCTACAGGACAAGCAGACTAGACTTCAGGTATGTCTAACCTAAGAACCATTTCCTATCTCAGTTCCTCAAATTGGGCCAATAGGGTTCACTGGCACTAACTTCTTGGCATCTGTCCTTTGTCTTCCCTTCCTCCAAAGTAGGAACAAATCAGAACCACCAGGATGAATATTTCCCTGACATTAGAGGATAATTGAGAACAAACCACCAGATGGTTTCATCAGCAATGTCTTCAAAGTTGGTCTTAGTATATTTAATATAGTACATATCTGTAGCTAGAAATGTTACAGCTTTGGGGACAGAAGTAGTCATAAATGAGATAAAGTGACATTGGGCATGGCAGCAGGCTCCTGGGATCCCAGCACTTGGAAAATGAAACAGGGGGATGTAGGTTTAAGGCCATCCTAGGCTTTCTGACAGCACCATATCTCAAATCAACAAGTTGGAGATTTTGTGCTAGCTCTTCCAAAGTTGTACAACTGTTCTTACGCATGGCTTCAAAAGAACATGGTACTAACTAAATGTGTTCTAATCTTGCTCCCTACCTGGATTCTGTCTATTGTTTGTTTCAGACATGCTCTACCTCAGAACTGAGATCTAGAAACAGAACATGGAGAGTTGTAACAAGCCTGACAGAAACAAAGATATTCTACAGAAACACTGGAGTTTCTCAATTTATCAGACTATTGAAACAATGTGTTTGAGCACAATCGGAATTTGCTTGGGAATCTCATGCTCAAAGAAGGAAAGAAAGAAAAACTTGTCTCCCAGAAAGAGATTTCACACATTTCTAACAACATATCAAACCATCACACCAATTCCTGAGAATAGGTGCTCCTGGGAATGAACACTAAATGAGCCTGTGAAAGACTAGAAAGAAGATGAAATTCCCATGGTTCATTTATTTAAATACAAAGGAAATCAAAGGACAAGGTGATAACAAGTTTCAGTTCTACGGGGCAAGAACACTCCTCCTGAGGTCTGTTCACTCCTTTAGAGGTTAATAACGTAACAAAAGATATAACTTTTTATAAGTTTAATCTTATTTGTGTATGTAAGATTTTAAAAAGTATTTATTGAAATAGATTTTCTTCATACAATATATTCTGATTATAGTTTCTTCTCCATCCAGATCCTCCTCACTCTTCTACCTACACAAACACATGTTAGTTCTTGTTCTCTCCCATTAGAAAGCAAAGTTATAAACAGCTACTGAACTTTAAGAAATGCTTTAAAAAGTAAAGAGTGCCATGCATACAATTCCACTTCAGCCTAAATGTATGCATGTGTTCAACAAAAGATACTCTCAAATGTTACTGTACATAGATGAGCACAAAACTGGAAGCAATCCAAATGCCTATTTACTATATAAAGCATAAATAAATTGTGATTTTAACAGCTTTAGTAAAATGTAATTTGCATGCCATTACATCACTCAACTTAACATGTGTTTTTCTCTCATATTTAATAAAGTTATTAAGTCACATGGCCACCACCACACTTCAGTTTCACAGTACTTTTACTACCTCACAAGACAGAAGCATTATCCTAGAAATATCTAATCCATTTTATTTTTCTACAAATGTGTCTAATTGTGATACTCTGAAGAAATCTGCAGCAAGTTTACTGTATCTTTTTAAAATAATATTGTAATTTTTGAGATAATAACATAGTTAGATCATTTCACCTGTCCCTTTCCTATCTCCAAACCTTCTTATGTAACTTCCTTGCCCTCTTTCCAATCATTTCTTGTATACGTATGTGTATGTGTGTGTGTGTGTATGTGTATATGTAATATATGTGAACGTGTAATATATGTGTATGTGTATATGTATATATGCACATGTATATGTATATATATATGTATATATTTTTTCACTCATAAATAAAAGATACACAGTCAGTATAATGTTACCTATATGTATATATATTTTCAAGGATAACCACTTGATATGCTCTTCTCTGGGGAAGACTGTTTATACCACTCTCAGTACTTCTCAGCTTCCTATAGTTGTTTGATGAAGGTCTCCTGAACTTTCTCCCATCCATATTATCATACCAATTTTATTTAGGTCATGTTTAGGCAAACATGCATCTGAAACATCATGGATGCACTTTCTGAGACACAATCGTACAGCAAATTCCCTATTTGTTTGGATTTTAGTATCTTTGTACTCCACTTTTGTAATTATTCCTCACCCTTAGGTGAAAGAAGATTATTAGTGTATTATTTAGGACTGGGCTCCACATCTCTGCATTTTGAATTGTTATTGTTTTCTGTGATGGTCTCAATTTGCTGCGAAGAGAAGAATCCTTAATGAGGGTATAAGAACAATACTTATCTGTGGGTATGAGTACAAATATTTGGAATGTAATGCTAGTGATTATGCTCGTTTAGTAAGTTGGCAGTTGCAGGTTCTTCTCAAAGAACCATGGCTTCTCCATAGCTAGGCTGTTGACTGCTTCCAGTGACAGGCATGATTTCCTTCTCACTGAGCAGGTCTTGAGTCAAGAGAGCTGCTGGTTACTGCCAAAGTTTGAGTGCCACTATTACACCTTGAAGGCCTTGGTGTGGTTTATAGGCATCATAGCTAGGTGAATTATTACTCACTTTGCTCCTTTGTAAGCTTAAATGCCACCTTCTGGTGTCATGAAAGATAATCCTATGGGAGGACGCTTTCTGGTCAGATCCAGTTTCAGGGCCATCTGGGACCTGTGTCTTAAATACATCCTCAGCAATAGCAATTTAACTTCTTCCTCGGAGGAGCAACCATGGAAATGGGAAATAGCCAAAAATGCTTTAGGAGTCTCAAACAAGCCTGGCCAACCACGCAAAAGAGGGCTTCTCATGCCTATGTCGAGGGTTTTGTTAGATAGTCTATGACTCTTGTGGCTGGAGGTAAGTGAATTGCATTATCAGCCAAGATCGGGAAATTTCATTTAAACTATTTATGTATATTTATAGACCAACTTACATATATTACAGGTTCTTTTATGCAGTTGACAAAATGATTCCTTATGAGTTTTTCAAATATCCTTATTGTTATTTAACCTTCCTCCCTCCTACTTCTTTATTGATCTCTCCTCTCCCTAATTTCTCCCTCATTTTTCTCATTTCCCTCTTCAGATCATTTGTACCATGATATTCCCCTCTATTTGCCCTTCTCCAATGGTCTCCTTTTACTTTCCTGGCTTCTGCAGTCATGGCAGATTATGATTGTCCCTGGCAGATAGGGAAATTGAGATCAAAACAACTTTGAGACTTAATCTTACTCCAATCGGAATGATCAACAACAATAAAAACAATAGCAAATGCATGTTGGTGGGATTGCAAACTGGACCAGCCACTCAAAGAACCAACATGGAGATTCCTCAAAAAGTTAAAAATAAATCTGCCATGTTACCCAGCTGTACCATTCTTTGACATATACTCAAATAACACAACACCCTACTGCACAGATACCTGCTCAGCCATGTGCATTGCTGTACTACACAATAATAGCTAGGCAATGTAGCAACGAAAATGTCCATAACCAACAAGGGACACTGAAATTTCGGTAAGTATGCACTACAGAAAAGTACTCATCTATAAATAAAAATAAAATAATTAAATTTGCAGGTAAGTGGGTGGAACTAGAAATGATCATATTGTTTGAGGTAAAATAGAGTCAGAAAGACAAATTCCACATGTTCTTTCTCATCTGAGGTTTCCAACTTCAAATATTCATATATGAGTACGGTGCTTTATTTTTATGAGGAAAAAATACAGCCTGTCTCCACAATGGTGCATCTTCCAAAAAAGGAATGAATGAATACAAAATGCACAAAGTAGACTCAGGTGACTCCATTTAAAGAAGAATGGAGAAAACACAACATCCACCTATGATGATAAACACCAAAATCAAAGTTACCACAAAAGTAGCAGCAACTTTGAAGGAAATATGAGTCAAGTTCCCATGTGCCAGAACTATCCCGTCTATTCTGTTCCTGGTAATGTTTACTTGAAAATGTAAACATATGAAAACTTTTTGTCCAACTCAGTTTATGCTAGCTACTTTTATGCCAGCTTGACACAAACTGGAGTCTGTTTAGAAGAGGGAACATCAATGGAGAAAATACCCTCAGGAGATTGGCTTGTGAGAAAACCTCATAGGAGGCTTGATTGATAATGTAGGAGAAGCCAGTCCATTTCAATGGTCCCATCCTCGAGCAGGCGGTCTTGGGGTGTGCAATCAAGGTAAGCAACCTATGAAGTAAACGTCAGTAAGAAGCATTCTGACTGCTTCTGAACTGAAGCTCCATGACGCCTGCCTCAGTTCCTGCCTCTACGTTCATTCCTTGACTTCTCAGCATGATGAACATTTAAGTTCTACCCATAAATAAATGTTTTTTTCTTCCCCAAATTTCTTTTGGTCCGTGTTTTATCACTGCAATAGACATTTAAAGACATATTTTTACTAAAAGTTTTATATCGTATGCCGTGAAAATTTTTCAAAAAACTTTCATTTTACTTATTTCCATAGGCTTGGTAATGCATATGTGACAGAATGGACCTGGAGGTCAGGGAATAGTTGACAAAATGAGTTTTCTCCTTCTACTCCATTTGTCCTAGGATTAAACTCAGATCTTTAAGTTTGGCAGTAAGCACCCTTTATCCATAGAGCTATCTCAACAGCCCAAGTTTTTTAGCACAGTAAGGCACACCCGTATTAATTTTTATATACTTCTGTGTGTTATTGGGTTCCCTTCTTTCCCCTCTGCTTCCAATGCCCTATTGAGTAGCTGATTATGAATTTTTACTGAAATCATTGCTATTTCACTTGAAAATCTAGGAAAAATCAAATCAGATGTCAAAGTCATCTTCCTGCCTACTAGTTTACATTTTGAAGTGGGTTTCTAGAATAAAGGATATATTTTAAGAAAAGAAAGTAGGTTTATGATGACTGAAAAGGGCACAAAACCAAAAATGAATAAAACTAGAAAATAACCGTACAGCATGGATCCCAGCTAATCCATTTTGGTGTGTGTGTGTGTGTGTGTGTGTGTGTGTGTGTGTGTGTGTGTGAAAGAGAGAGAGAGAGAGAGACAGAGACAGAGACAGAGAATGACAGAGAGAGACAAAGTTAGAGAAAGAGAAAGACAGAAAGAGACAGAGACAGAGACAAAGAGACAGAGAGACACAGAGAACAAAAGCCATTTGATTACATAATTTATTACACACTTTTGAAAAGCAAAGTACATATCCTATTTTGTTAAACGAAAATAACATGGAGTGTATTTTTCTTTTGACAGTAACAACACCTATGTTTTGTTTAAGTAGTGGCATCACTGTACTTAGATTTTAAATGTCTATTGTTTGGACAATTCAAATTGTTATAAAATAAAAAAAATGGAGGCTGAAGAGATGGCTCAGAGGTTAATAGCATTGACTGCTCTTCCAGAGGATCTGAATTCAATTCCCACCAACCACATAGTAGCTCACAACCATCTATAATGAGATCCGTTGCCCTCTTCTGCTGTGTTGGAAGACAGCAACTGTGTACTCAAATAAATAAAAAAATAAATCTTTTTAAAAGAGGAACAATATAATGAAGAGATCTCTCTGTTTTATGTGCCCTAGAAAACATTGCATTAGTGAGCCAGTCTTTACCATACAGCAATACCAACCTGCCTCTAAACACTAATTAAATATGGGCAATAACACCATGCATGTTTTCATGGCTGAATTCTCTACAGAATTTTAGCTACTTAAAGCCATCTAACCAGTCCTTATCACAGCACCTCTGCTTTATTGTATGCAACTTAAATAGTCACTGTTTCTGTGAGGGGACAAGGCAAAAACCATCTATGATTGTTCACCAATGCCTTCTGGTAACCCTCCAATAATATTTTTTTAAACAATGAAGCCATTTCAGAGGCAAACCAGACAATCAGTCAATGATAAATCTCAAAATAATTTTTAGGGTCCTTTTATTAGGAAGAATTGCCTCATTGCTCAGAGTCGTATCCATTTACATTCCAAACCTGTTACCAGATTTATATAAACTTTAAAATCTAGCAATCAATCTCTATGCAACAGCAATTTAGCATCTTCAGTGCTGTGACTATAGCAAGGAATTGATTCACAATATGTCAGTGGAAAGTAACAAAACCACAGCAGCAACTCAACCTAGATTTAAAAGGAGAGACACTCACCCATTAACAGCTAGTTTAGAGTTTAGTTTTGAGTGCTGGCTTGGCTAGACTTGTCTTTCAATTCCTCCTCTCTCTGCTCCTTTGCATGTTGACTTCAATTTTCTCATACAGAAGAAACAAAGACTTAGATTCATAGATTCCAACTACACTACTGTGTATGGACCAAAGGACGAAGTAACACACCCTTCCCTTTTTCCTCCCCCTAAAAGCCAATAATTCAAATTTTAGAGACAGTTTATCTGTTTGAGATTACATAATCACTAAGACTCGTGGGAGAAATATTAAGAAATATCTCATTGAGCATTACAGTAATAAATCCACTTCATGTCCCTACCCCACACACTGAAAAGTGACTCATCTCCCATTGTTCCCACAGAACTATAAGACATTGAGGAGAGACATTACTGGAAAAATTGGTGCTGTGTTGGTGAGAGTTGGTAATGGTGAGCAAACCAAAGCAACAGATGATCATTTTTGTCTTCTCATGTGGGAGCTAATTCTTGTCACAGACACAGTAGAGTAGTTTTGGCACACAGAAGGCTGTTTTCTGATTTTCTCCATCAGAGTGTTACAACATATTCGTGTTGTGGACCATTAAGGAAGCTGAAATCATTTGAGAAAGTCAAATGCATGGAGAAATACTTATTACAATTACTGTTCCATAGACTTGATCATAAAAATGTTCAAATGGCCTTAGGAAAAGTCTTTAATCCTGAACAATACATTTTGGCAATTAAATGGAAAACCCCATTAAAAGTGCTTCTTTTGATTTGTTAAATCCAAAATGATGACAAAGGCATGTAGAAGAATTGTTACTGCAATTTTTTTGTTTTAATCAGTTGCTAAGTTAAAGGATATCTGTGGTCTGCTTCTATCTGTCACCTTTATCCCTGGCAAAGCTGGGAATCAAGGAGCTAAGGCTTGTTAAACAAATGAGATAAAAGAACCAGAGAAAAATTTAGGTCAATATTTCTGTAACCACAGACATGGGTTTTCAGGTAATTTAAAATAAATCATCAAAATCATAAAGGAAAGAAGGATATGCTGCATAAAACAGTAAAAATAATAATGAAAAAAGTTACAGGAAAATGAGAAACCAGTAAAAAAATAATTCAGAGCACGTGCAATGGACAGAGGATTAATATTTTGAATACAATCATAGCTTTTACAAATCAATAAAGGAAATGCAAACTGAGCAATAGAAAAATGATGAAAAATGTATTAGAAATCCTAACAAAGCAAATAAGGAAATGCAGCCTCCTGACATCCAAAATAATATTTAAATCCATCCCTAGTCAAAGACATAAAATTCATATGTCATTTTATTTTGTTATGCTGGTAAGTATTCTAACATAATCTACCACATTAGACAACAGTTAGATTGATAGACGTTTTAGGGGAGTCATTTGTCATTGTGTACATGTGTTTTCGTCAGCATCTCAGCACTGTGACAAAAAACTCAAGCAAAGTTACTTAAAAGAGCTGAAAGGATTCCAGGTGGTGTCATTGCATAATTGGTTGTCTCCATTGCTTTAAAGACTATGATGAGGAGAAACATCACAATAGGGACCACACAGTAGAGCAGCAGATACCTACCTCATAGAAGCCAGAAATCCAGATAGAGACAGAGAAGGGCCTCAAAAATATACCTCAAAAATTTACCCCACAATGCCATGCTTCCTTTATAGTATCCCCATCCTCTTGACCCTTCCTCCTCCCAGTCACACCCACAACTGGCAGCCATAGCTTTTAACTCATGATCTTTCAGAGTAGTTTCTGATTTGATCCATACAATGATTTTAAAGGTTTATTCCCTTTGGTCCTTCCATCCTGCTTCTTAGAACCAAGGGGAAAATAAAATCATATGAAAACAATGTGAGTGTGTGGGGAAATATGTGTGTGCATGTATATGTCCATGTATGTATGTATGAGATTACTTGTGCACATGTGTGTGCATGTGCATGTTCATGTATGTATGAGATTATTTGTGTGCATGTGTATGTGTGCATACCTGTATATATGTTTGAATATATGAGGTGTACAAGGAGTTGAAGCTTTTACTATAGTTAGTACAAACCAGGTGAGGTGGCTCATACCTACATGGAACACTAAAAGGAAAACCAGAATCAGCTAAGCTCCATTGCTTCTAAATTTCTCAAAAAAATTGAAATTTACTAATATCATTTATAATGTTTCCCAAGTTCCTTTTGCTATGTCTTAGTCTTTTAAAGAAATATTCTCGCTGTGTGTGTGATCCAAGCAATAAAGTTAAATAAGTACTGTGACCTCTTCTGATATTCATAAATTTCATTATTTTTAAGTGGGGCCACTGTTAGATATGTGCACTTTATTCTCTGTGGTGTGGCTTACCTCATTTACTGTTCACATTGTTCACTACTCTAGAAGAAGTGGTTCATCTGTCTACTGTTATAGTTCCCCTTATCTTCAGTTCATGCCATTATCTCAGGCTCTGTGTGTGCAGTTCAATTCTCCTGTTATGCTGTTCACCTCATCTTCCATAAGCACACAGTTCACCTCACCTTCTATAGACGCACTCTTCTGTAACCCAATTCAGCTCATCTTCTGTAAGCACAGTCCACCTTGTGCAATGATTTCAGTGTGCCCCCTGATGTTCATATGAAAATATTGTCTGGTGTGACAGTGCTGGAAGATGGGAGACTGGAAGGGTTAATTGGTCATGAGGGCCTGGATTTATGAATGGATTGCTACTCTTGTTGTAGAAATGGGCTGGAGTTCCTTCCTCTGCTCCCCTTTCCTTCTCCCCTTCCCTCTCAAGCTCCCTCTCGCTATCTCACACTCTTAGTTTTAGCCACAGGAAGATGAAGCCTCAGGAAGTCCCTCAGCAGATACTGGTAATGTAACATTGTATTTCCTAACCTTCAACACAATCATCACTTGGTATGCTTATCATTTCCTGACAACACCGAAACCTGTCTTTATCACCTGAAGGGAGGGCAGATTAATTTTTGTTCATTGTTGCAAAAGGATTCTACCTATTGTGGCACATCAAGTGTGACTGAGAAGCCCAGATGGCATCAGAGTGGATGAGATAGAGAGAGAGGGGGAGCCACGACACTGCTAGTGACAAGATGCCCTAAAGATCATATTCTTGGTGACTTACTTTCTTCAGCTGGATCTTACGTGACAAAGCTTCCAATGTCCCCAAATTATAATGACAGTACCAGCTAAGGGGTAACTATGCAAAACATGGGCCTATGGTGACATGTCAGATTCAAACCACGGCAGACCCACCGACGGGGTGTTCTAGCGTTGCTCTCATATCACAATATCTGTGCTCAGCTTTTGACAAGTTGAAACTTGACATCTTTGAAAGAACCTGCTTTTGGTTTTACTTGGTTTTGTTTTCCTGCTTTTACTGACATTCCTACTAGTTTTCTGTGCCGTTTTTACTGCAGAGTTCACTTGTTGAGTGCACTGTGTGTCTTAAATGTAGATTTCCCATCCAGGTTCTCTATGGCAGCCATTGCTGACCCTAAGTACTCCCTGGGTGATCTCATTCTCACCTCTTATTCCAACAATAAGCTCTAATAAGACCTGGCTCGTAAACTATGAGAATATTTTATACTGCATCATTCTTTATTGTTTTATGTTTCCAGAAACTGTCCTCCTAGATTTTTCTCCTTAGCCGCTCCATAAACACATGGAACTGAATAGATCCAGAACAGAAGATTGTTTTCACTCCTTCCATGCACGGTATGTGCTGTGCTCCCCATCAGCAAAGAGGTGACTCACCCATCCACTTCTACCAGCTCCCCTGTCTCTTTGTATCACATCAAGGCCTGTAAATAATCAATTTCCATTGTTTTAACACCTTGGTCACTTCCCAGAGATTCCTCTCACCGCATCACTAGAGATGTTTCTCAGTCTGTAATGCCTTTGTCATCTGATCTTCTGTGCATGTCTTGATTCAGACCTACTTCAGAATTATCAGATGAGCATTTTTTTTTAAATCTGTGAATAACTTCCATTGGCCTTTTCCACCTTCTATCCATTTCCTAAACTCTACTCTAGTAGATTATTCCATCTCCAATTTGAAGGGTAAATAATGCCTCGAGAAATAATGAATACATATGAATTGTGAGCCAGTGAGATATTTCAGTGGCTAAAGTATTTGCAATGCAAACCCGGAAACTGGAGTTCAATCCTTGGTACGTATAGTAGAAGGACAGACTGACTCATGAAAGTTGCCTCTGTGCTCAAGGCCACATGTACACATACACACAGAATACACACCAATAATAAATAAAATTTTTATTTTTTCTTCTTTAAATGAAATAAGAGCTTCCTTGCTCACCTCCCCAGCCCCACCCATAATGACTCCCCAAGTCAAATGTTAGTCTATGTAATCACAAGAACAGCAAATAATTCCTTAGGTGATACCAGAGTGATTTTTCTATCTTCTTTCCCGGTAATAAATTCTTATTTAACATTCTGCATTTAATATCAATGATCCCAACTTAGGAAACTTTCTCAGATGTCAACACTAGTCTGGTACCCTTTCCATAGGACTCTTTAATAGCTTTGTGTCTACTTCATTAAGAGACAGACTGTTCTTTCTCCTAAAAGTGAAGATTTATAATTTCATCATATTATGCTTGAGAATAGCTTCAATCTGACACAAACCTTTCTCATATTCAAGATACATATCTGCCATGGCCTATGATCCCAGTCACTTAGGAAGCTAAGGGAGGTCACAGCTCTGTCTGACCTACAGAGCAAGTTTCAACTAAGGAAGAGCACATCTCAAAAGAAAAGACAAAGAGAGAGTTGGGGTTATAGTTCAGTAGTAAAATGCTTGCTTAGAACATGCAAGAGCTTAAATTCAATACCCAGTATTGGAAAATAAAAATGTTCTATGTGTATATAATATTGGAACATATAGTACAAGGTTTCCAGATAAAACACAAAAAGGCCAGCTAAATTTAAATTAAAAATATAAAATGAACTGGCATAGCAAAATAATCATGGGTGCAATAGCGTCACAAATGATATAGAGCTAACCAACAGTTTTCTAATTGAATTTAAGTTAGACTCCACAGGAGGAGACACATTCTTAGTATTCTAAATATGGCTCAGTGCCGGTGGGCTGGGAGAGCTCACAGGTCCCAGGAAAGAATTTATTAATACTATTCTATTAAAAGGGCATAATATCAAACTGATCACAAAATTCCTATCACTATATTTACAGATTAGTGAAGTGCTCAGATATCTTTAGAAAAAAAACCTTTGTATAGTGCATGGTGGTTAACACAGAAGCTCACAAGTGACAGATGTGTAGAAAATAAGGTTCAGTTGAGAGCTAAACAACAATGGAACATCTAATTTCTTCTTTGCTACTCCCTAAGACACAGGAACCATCTTGGAAGAGTCAGATGAACTATTGTAAGAGCCAGAAGTTGTGGGGTAAACTAGTGTCCTCTAGAAATAACAGGACTGTTGTACTCGTGAACTTAAGAGTAGCTGTGGTTACCTTCGCAAGAGCTACATAAGACAAAGCTAACCAACATTCTAGCATGGAGATGAGGAGTTTATGAACCTTGACCCATAACTGAAGGATATTTATGGCTTCTAGAAATAGAGAGTCATTTTTCTCTAAGAATGTGATCTCTAATTAGTCTATTAGATGGCTACAAACCCATGAGAATATGGACAGTACAAACAGAATGTAGCAGGTCATTTAAAACTGAAAAGAAAAAGAGAACACAAAATTTGGAGGAGATGCAGAGTATCTAGAAGTTATGGGAGTAGTTGAGGAGTAAATACATTCAAAACATATTGTATTAAATTAATAAAAGTATTAATAAACTATACTCTAGAAACAATGAATAATTTTATTATGTATATATGTCTGAATTTATATGTGTGTCTTACAAAGTATTATAATGCACTAAAATACTAAAAAAGTATTTGTTGTATGCCTAGAATGCAAATTTAACTTAGTATTTTATTTTTTAAAATCTAACAAGCTACTAACAAGATAGGAGCACTTTACCATCTGGAAAAGTGTAAGCAGATGTAAGCTCTGTCATCAGATATGTCCATAGGAGATTTGAAATTAATAATGAGAGATGTTTGCTTGTCAGAATCTCTCACTTCTCTTGCTACGGTACACTCTTTTTCCTTAATTCATCAAAATTTTTCTTGGAAAATCATATTTAATTTCAAGCAATGGACACTATAGGGAGAAAAGGAGATTTAGAGAAAAGGGAGAAAAAGAAGAAAGAAGGACAGAAGAGAAGCAGATATATTAACATTATATAATAGAGGAATATATTAAAATTATATAATAGAGGAATTTCAAGATAGAAAAATTTAAGGCTAAAGTGTTTTTAAAATATTCTGTTTACATTTAATGCTGGTAAGCTTGGATTATAGTACCTTACACTTCTTCATATTGCTACAATAAATTTATAACATACAATTATCCCTTGATTTAAGAGCATATAAGGCATTGGTAGAAACCCAAAAGTTGTATTGTCTACAGGGAGCAAAGATACTTTTCTGACTTAAATCTTAACAGCCTGGGTATCTAATTTCTCACCTCTGAGGGGTATTGCATTATATCTGGAATATAGACTACTTTCCTAGCTTGTGTAGGCTCAGGGTTTGATCCCCTGTGCCACTAAGATCACCATCATAATTACCATCATCATCACCGAGTTATTGATTCAGACTATCAGATGCTTCTAACAATCTGAAGCTTTATAACGTACTCATCAATGTCACCCCACTGAAGACTTTGTAGAAATGTAAAAACCATCTGATTTGTACATTAATTTGAGCTAAATACTATCAAATGAATTTCACAACTCCGTCTCTAATTCATTATAATTATACAAGTCTAGTCCACCCATAGATATTAGACAAGGCTAACAGAATTTCAGTGGCAGCAGAATTGTACTGTTCAGAATTTCAATGAAATTACAGAGAGATACACACTTGCAAGGACCAGACAAAACTGACACAGAAAACCACCTCTCTTTCCATTCTCCTCTTCCTTCTCCCAGACGAGGAAAGAACTGAGCTTGAATATTACAAGGAGTAGGATGTTAGATACAAGGACAATTACAAGACTTACTGATGGGAAGAGATTTAAGGAATCATTGCAAGCATACACAGATCACCCTGGTGAACTTATTCTCTAGCAACTAGGAAGGTTAAAGGGCAGATATTCCTGTTTAACATGTGCTAATACCAGAAAGGGGATTTCCCAAAGCATAGCTGATCTCAAGTATGATAATAAGCATCCACTGATGCTCTGTTTACCTTGTCTGTATCCTTACTACCTCCTTAACTCTCTCATTGCTTAGGCTGAGGGTCAAGAGAATATCATTAAGGTCTCTGGGATTCGAATCCCATGGAAAGATGTAGGAATCCACTAAAATTAGCCAGCAATAAAAAGTTGACATTCAAAAGTGAGACTCACATTTCATGCTTCTGCTGAGACTAACATCCTCATTCTACAAGGCACTTCTAGCTCTTCTCCACCATCCTACTCTAGAATGTTCCCACCTAAAATAGACATCTTCCTTGGGACTATAGTAGTTGATCCAGATGGCAAGTGATCTAAGTTGGACTTGGCATCATCTTTTTTCATGATTTTCTAGATGACAAAGAAAATGGGGTCATTGGATCTCTGGGGTCAACGTGAGGAAAATGTCAAGCAGGCAATAAGCTATCACCACCTACATATAAAGCCATGTGGAATAAATACAGTTGTAGCCAAGATGACTAAAGCAAAGAGCAGTGACAGCCAACCAGAGACCTTGCTATAGTCACAGCCTACTTCCAGTTGTGCTTCTGTCCTTCCTGGTTTGCTTTCTTTATGGGAGCCTGTGACTCCCCTCCTTTTTGTCCCTGTATTGTTCACATCAAGTCTCTGCCAAGAACCTGGAATTACACCATTAGTGGCCCAGTAAACAACATTTGCAATGACAAGAAGCACTGACAGACATTAAAAAAAAAATTAATAAGAGTCCCCAATTTGTAATCTCCCCTTAACACTGGGAAAATATACCACATGATCATAAATCAAACAACATGTGCTTTTCTCTGGTGATGTATAGCATTATTAATTTGAGTGAAGTCATTTTATGAAGGAGAATAGAAATTTTGAATTATAGCAGAGAAACTTGGACAAGCATGGTGATGCATTCTGGTATTTATTAGACTCTGAAGGGCATTTGATATGGTTTTTATATTTGACTATTCAAAAATTCATCCAATTAAAGACCCAGAAGGCAGAGCTTCAGGGGTTTTGTTGTTGTTGTTGTTGTTGTTGTTTGTTTGTTTTTGTTCAGGTGACAGAATCGTGACCTCAATAAGCTACTACTTGGTAGAACAACTTTTCTGAAAGAAGATATTCATGTTCACATCAACTCAGAAACACTTGCCTGATGAGGCCTTCCCAATGAAAACCACACAAAACAGTATCAATAAATATACCCGTGAAGTTTAGCAGTTAAACACACAGACTTATGCCCATGGATAAGTTCATGTTTCTCATGCACATCAGCAAACTTCAAAGCAACATGTCCTTAATCCCATTAAAGACAACATCACATAGAAATGGGCATATATGAAATTTCATCCACTTTCTTCTTATCATGGAGACTCAATGGCGAATCATATGTGTTCTGGTACCATAAAAGCACAAGCAGAAACTGAAGAATTGTAGGCAAGTTCCATTTCAGTAATGATATATTTTTATTTAGATGCTAATTGTATTGCAACTAGCTGGTATTCAGCAGTAGAAATTCCAGTTCATCAAGTACTTCAAAGGCCAACCAGCTAGATGTAATGTGTGGCATTATGTGAGTACCTGAATGTGGTGGATTGTGTGAGACATCCCTCATAATCTCAGGCACTGGAATATTTGATCCCCAATTGATGATGCTGCTTAGGAAATTTAAAAGGTGTTGCCTGGTTAGAGAATATGTCACTGAAAAAAAATGGCTTCCAGAGTTTAAAGACTCTCGGCATTTCTAGTGCTTTCTCTGTGCTTTGTGCTTGCTGTTCAAGATGGGGTCTCTTTGCAGCTTTCTATTCCTGTCACCATGCCTTTGACTCTACCACCATGAACTCTATCCTCTGGAACTTTAAGCCTAAATGAACTCTTCTGTAAGTTCCTTTTGTCATGGTGTTTTATCACAACAATAGGGAAGTAACTAATGTACTGACCATTAGGATCATTCAGGGAAGTGCAAGGTGTTAGACTTGAAAGAAGGTTAAGGAGCAAAGCACAGTATGGCAGGATAGGGAGGCAAGGGCCCAGTTGTAGTATAAGGAGGTATAAGGATAAAGCCAAGAGTATAATAATAAAAATCATGGAGCCAGCTACCAGTTTTAAGAGGAATGAGAGAGAATCATAGAAATGTGGAGTTTCTAGCTGAGCCTTCCGATGCGTGGTTGTATAGAGATAAGGAGAATAACTCCTTACTCCTGCTAGAAACAGAAACTCGGAATTCTCTCCTCCTTGCTGAGTGAGCTGCATTTTCTGATGTCTCTCTTGTCATTATGATGTCAGAGCACTAAAGGGATTTAAATCAGCCCAAGGTGACACAAACAAATGCACACAGGGAACCTGCTTGTTCACTGATAAGCATGTCGCTATGAGTTTGGAGAATCATTTAGAGCCCTTGGAACTAAATGATCTGTCAATGCACAGTAGGTGAAATAAAAATTGTAAAGCTGGCCCTGCTTCACCTAGGCAGAATAAATACAAAATCTCATCCACTATAAAACCTCCAAAGAAAAAGTTTGTCATGCTATAACAAGAAGTAGGAATCAGAAAAAACAATTATAAATGTAACACAAATTCAAGCCACCAGACAAATAAGCAGTTAAAAAATTATGAGCTGACAGCCCTTACTGAACTGTACATAATCTGGTACTAATTAGTGATTTGACAGTACTTTAATACCACCAGGGTTCTTAGAAGAAATCATTTCAATTCTGCACTATTGCAAACAACCCAGAGCTTTCTACTAATTTCATTCAGCTACGGGGAAGGCTCCACTCAACCATATCCAGAATATAATGAAATAACTCCAGGAAAAGGTCCAGGATGGAGATGTTTTTTGCGATTATTATTATTTTCTAAATAAGTCCTGTGTCTTAGTTAGGGTTTTACTGCTGTAGACAGATGCCATGACCAAAGCAAGTCTTATAAATGACAACATTCAATTGGGACTGACTTACAGGTTCAGAGGTTCAGTCCATTGTCATCAAGGCAGACATGGTGTAGGAGGAGCTGAGAGTTCTAAATCTTCATCTGAAGAATGCCAGGAACAGGCTGGGCATGCTCAGACAACTAGGAAGAAGATCTCCAAGCCCATCCCCATAGGGACATACTTCCTCCAACAAGACAACACCTTCTAATAGTGCCACTCCCTGGGACGAGCATATACAAACCATCACATCCTGTAAATATGATTAGTAAATAATTCTATTGTTTCTTAACAGAAAATTATAGTTCAGGTCTCAGTAATAAAGATGAACATGTTCATAGGTCACCATATTTCATGTCCCTTTCACCATGATCTTCACTTTTTATTATTTTTATTGTGTACATGAGTGTGTATGTGTGCATATGCATTGTGCAGCTATGCAATTGCGCATGCTAGTACATGCATGTGCCTAGAGTGGAGAAGGATTTAAGATGCCCTGATATCTCACCCTCTTCCTTATTCCTGTGATACAGGGTCACTCAATGAAACTGGAGATAGGCAGGCAGGCAGGAAACCCCACAAGCCCATCACCACCCAGCCAGCACTGTCGTTACAGAATAATTTGCAACCAGGGTCAGTTTTAAAACTTTTTACATAGGCGCTAAAGCATCAAGCTCTACCCTTCCTGTTGATACTCGCTAGCACTCCTAGCTACTGAGCCAATCTCCATAGCCCCATTATCCTGAATTCCAAAGGAACAAATGACCAAGTTAAAAACAAATTCTATGTTGTTAATCCTTTCTAACTAATTAGGCACATATGTGTCATTTGTTGGGATTTCAGTCACTTTTGATTTGCCACTAATAACATGACTTAACATAACTAATTTCTCATAAAACTATTTCATTTGTTTTGCTAGTGATGCAGATTTCAACATAATCTATTCTTCGCCAGCTTCCAATAAAAATAAAACATATAGTGCCATTAAAGAGTAATTTGGATATTTTACCAACTTTATATTTTGGCAATGTTTCATGCCTCATTTGCCTTAAAACTCATTAGATTAGTGCAACTCCTGGTTTTAATTCAATAGGTTTAAACTTATTTTTCCAAGTAAGTTGAGCCCTGCTTGTTTTCTGTCCTTTCATGCTTCAGTTAATAAATTGCAAAGTTTCCTTCTTCTGTTTGCTCTGTTTTCCTTTATCTACCATTTGTTGGCAGTGCTTTGTCTTGAGCAAGAAGGAACAGATGAAAAGTAAAATAGCCCCTGGGCTTGGGAAATAGTTTCTCTCAACAATCTATAATCCTAATCATTTCTTATATTTGACTAAGCCTTCAATTTGTGACAAGTGTAAGCACTGAAACTAATGTATCAATAGGAAGTAAGCAGTAGCCAGTATCTGGGAAGATGCCAGTTGAAGACAGTTGAGAGATTGCACATCACAGCACTGAGTGCAACGGGGATTAGACAGGAAACAGACATCTTTCTCCTTTTGCACAGCTCTGGAGAATGCTCAGACCCTATAGACCCAGAATGCAGTGTGTGTGTGTGTGTGTGTGTGTGTGTGTTTGCATGTGCACGTGCACACATATGACCTCATTATGCAGTCCAGGCTGGCTTTGAACAGATGTTCCTTCTGACTTAGTTCCTGAAGTCCTTAAATTACAGGGTATGCCATTACGCCAGGCACTCATTCCTGATCACTTAGTTTTATTCTTTCATCTCTCCTTCCATTTCTTGTCCATGTCTCAATTAAATGTGTGTCAACCTTCCTATTAACATACAAATAAACTTAGAAGACATAATGCCAAGCAAAATAAGACCTTACCAAGTGGATATGGGCTGCACGATTCTGCTGTGTTTTGTACCTGGAAGAGTCAAAGTCAAAGAAACAGAAAAGAATGCTGACTACTGAGGGCTATGTCAAAAGAACAACAACAACAACAAAAGTAGAGTTATCCAGGTAGTATAGGTCATTGGTGAAGAGTTTCAGAGATGGATACGATGATGTCTATAGTATAGTATAGATGTATTTCATACCACAGAGCCATGTGCTGAAACTGGTCTAAGGTAGGGGCCACAGAGAGGGCTTAGCAGTTATGAGTGCCTGTGCTCACAGCAGACCCAGGGTCAGTTCTCAGCACCATCCTGGCAGTCGGCAACAGACTGTAACTCTAACTCTAGAGAATCTGACTCCTGCTTTCGACAATCACAGGCAACCAAACACACATAGTGCACATAAACAATTGCAAGCAAATCTGACTGATATATATCCAACAAAAATATTTAAATGGTTTAGGTAATGAATTTCATACCATGTATATTTGTAACTCACAAAATAGATTATAAAACATGGTGCTTAAGTATCTGATCTACTCTCCTTTCCTGTCATCTTTTTTTTCTTTTCTAACTTCCTAACTCTACTTTGTCTCTCTGGTCCATCTCTGACCTCAGGCCACATCCTCACATCCCTGCCTCCAAACTTTCTTTTGATACTGACCACAGCAGGAAGTCCTGAATGACATGCATGCAGCTAGAATTATATGCTCTTTCTCTTTACAGATTTTAACATGCCATGTAGTATGTTTCCCCAGAAAGCTACTAAGTGCATACAATACCACTGTCACATTCCTATGAACATTGGTATTCCCCTAACAATATGTATTCAATAAATTTCTACTACATTGTTCATTGTTCCCCTTTTCAGAGGCTTTCCATTTTCCCTCCCAACATATCTTAAGCGTTCTGCTATTATCCCTATCCATATATTTCCTCAAGTAAGATTTCTTTTCTTGAATATTTCCAGAACCATAGTTTCAATTTCACCAAGTCTAAAATCTGAATTTTGACTGTAAGAGTGGCCTTTAAGAAAATCTGAGGATGTTTTCTCCTGTCAGATATCTCAGGGACCAATAGACCCTTCCTTCTTCCTCTATGGGTTTGTCTTCACCAAGCTTGTGGACATCTCTGGTCATTTTAATGACACTTTAGTTGCTCATGGGAATTCATAGTTGAAAAATCAAAACGACACATTTGATTACTTCTGTAAAGTTATCTTTTCTTGTTTTAATATGCCAATCCACATATGGTTCTATTGTAATTAAGAGTCTACTATCTGTACTTTCTGGACAAGAAAATTATACCCACAAACAATAGTAATGGGGAGCCCTTCCTCTATACAATTTGATTCACAAAAAAATGGTTCTCTTTTCATTTGGATCATAACGGATACAAAAGGAAAAGTTATAACTGTCAATGGAAGGAAACTATGACATAAACCATGACTACACTACATTATAATTTCATTATGTGAACAGAAGATTTGAGTTGTACAGTAAGCATATGCATTTGTACTGTACACAGCTAAGCTTTAGGTTCTTTGTAGCCATGCTGGATGAGATGACAACTACTAGCCACAGGTGGACAATGTGTTGCACATTGAAGAAATAGAGTTGCTTGGACTTAGCAATTTAAATAAAACATTTAAAATAATTTCCCCATCTAGTTATATATTACTACAGAACTCTTTATGCAGCAGGCACGGTGCTCTGACTGGTCTGAGCTATGAGTCATCAGAATGAGGAAAACAGACTTCCTCTCTACCAAGGTTCACAGTGCTCTTGACTGCAGCAGCAGGGCTTAAGCTAACATAACTGAGATGTAACTCTCAGAGACTAATCAATCAGCAGAGCAGTTGTGTCCCTTGTCATCTATCACTGCAGTAATGCAGATTGGGATTTTCCTGAATCTGCTAGAACTTGGCAGTTATCATTGCCCCTGGGGAGAAGCATTTACTCAGTGTGTGAAGGAACAATGTGCCTCTTTTGCTAAAAAAGCTTCTCTTCACTTAACACAAGCCATCTAAGGTGATGAATGCTAACATTTTTAAACTATCCCCATGGTGGAGGAAAGTGCCCGACAAAACTGAGTATTTTATAGAAAGGTCAAATTCTGTTAACAAAGTTGATTTTCCTTGCTATCTGCCTGTTACCATTGTTTTCTCTCTGACAAGAGAAGGTTTGCTGGGAAACCTTTGAAGTTCTGCAGATAGTTACAATGGGAATGGATTGTGACATATTTTTAACCTGCTAGCTTAGCATTGAAATGTTCACAATGTCAAGTGGGAAATTAATAATTACACCACTTTTCACTGCTGAATGTCTGTCAAGGAGAACAAAACCTTGTCAAGTAGAAGCAAAGTACAGGGATGGGAAGCATTTGTGACACTATCTCATGTCTCTGTGTGAAACAGCAAATCAAAGACAAGTTTAATATTCTCCCCCCCCCCCGAAAGCTAATAGACACATGGTGCTCGTATAATGGGACAAATTAAATTAATTTAGAATTCTGCCTTCCTCAAACTATGTATCAAGAAATAAATCCCATCACATTAAAATGGAGAGATTTGAGCTGGTACCATGGCTTGGCAGGAAAGGGTACATGCCACTGAACCCCCACAGCCCATATGATAGTAAGAGAGAATCAACTCCAGTAAGCTTAGCTCAGAACTTCACTCCTGTGCTGTGTTATATGCAACTGCCTACATAATCCTCCCACAAACAATAATGTCAATCTAAGTCAAAGAAGGGTTTTAAAAAAATCTCAATAAGGCAGGAACCAAACTCAGTAATATAGAGATTCATCCTTATCCATAGAAATTCCACTTTCACATTAATGAGAATACATCAAATCAATTTTCTACTAGTGACATCAATAAGAGAACATGGATTCTGTCAGATTACCTATTCACATCTGATCACTGTGGGCACTTATAATCTACCTACAAGGTGAATTAAGCCAGCTGTCAATGTAGTTAACTTTGAACGATAACATTCTCTGAGATGTTTGTGAAAATACTGATGGATATTCTCATAAAGCAAATATGTTACCCTTTTGTCACTTTTAGAAAATGTGTAGCATAATTGTCCACCATTTGGTGCCTCCTTAGGCAGCAAAGGTGACTTCCCCTGCTGCCTACAGAGATTCTCCTTGTAGGCTTCTTCCTGGAGACTTCTAGCCTTCAGGCTCCACCCACAGAATACTCAAGGCTAAGTAAGATCCCCTGAGGCCCAGGAGTGGACAGAGACCCACCACTGGAGCTCCAATGTACAGATCCTTCCTGAAAAGACTTCTCTATTGGCAACCCTAACGGCTCTGACACACCTCCAAGACCAGAGAGTGGCCAGTCCCTGCCATGCAGAAGAAAAAGTCCCATCAATCCATGAGTTTTCCTCAAGTTCATGCCACATAATCCCTGCAACTTCAGGCCTTGGAAAGCAACGCTACCACCACCACCAACAACAACAACAACAACACTACAAGCACCACCAAACCTCTGGAAAAAAATGTGTCTTATTTTTTTGTTGCCTCTTACCCAAGCAGAGGCAGCCACCTTCCTGTGTTTTTTCAACCAGAAAAATCTCTTGTGTGAAATTTGCGGGACATTGTAGTATTTCTGGGCTCCCAACATCCAAGATACTTTTTTCCCTTCTGAGATGTACCACTTAAAATAACTGACTTAAAGACACACACACACACACACACACACACACACAATTTAAAATTAAAAATAAGGGACTAGAAAGTTGGCTCCACAGTTGAGAGCACTGTCTACTCTTCTACAAGAACAAGTTCAGTTTTCAATTCCCAGTATATCATGACAGAACAACTCCAGTTCCTGAGTCTCTTCTCAGGGACTCTGATGTCCTCTTCTGGCCTCAGTGAACACCAGGCACACATGTGGTACATAGACATACATGAAAACAAAACACCCCTATACACAAAATAAGAAAAAACTTAAAAACAATTTTTAAAATTAAAAAACAAGTCTTTTTAAATAGGGGCTTATTTTGACTCACAGTTTCACAGTGGTTCTGAAACCACTGTAAGGCTCATCATAGTGGTGGGAAGTAGGACACACAAAGAAACAATTGACCTTATATGGACAGGAAGAACAGAGAGACAGAGGAAGGGGCCTGATATAAGACATATCTTAAAAGCATGCCACCAGTTACCACTTCTTCCAGCTAAGCTCTTCTCCAAGCATTTCCATCACCTCCCCTGAGTCCCAGAATCCTTATGTACTGGTCACCTTTTAACAGCCTAACCAGCTTCAAGCCAACACATTAACCTCTTGGGGGAAACTCCACAACCAAACCATAACAGTAAATAATCCCTGTGTGGTCTGACTTGTGGGTTACTAGAAAAATCCCTCTAATTGAAAATATTTTCCAACAGATTTGGAAACCTCATCATTATTGGGGGTCAACCATGGAATCACTGATGCTATCAGCAGTTTTTGAGTACTAAATTGTATCACTTATTCATTTATTGAATTACATACTCTTCTAGTCTGACAAAAAAAAAGAGGTTGATATTGAAATCCAAATGGAGGTGTCTTAGTCAAGTTCCTCTTAAGGAGAGGAATTGATGAGATGAATGTGTATTTTTGAGGCAGTTTTTTAGTCTGACTTACACAAGCCCAACAATGGCTTTAGTCCCTGAGCAGTATGCCACAGGAACTGTCAAAATGGCAGCTCCTGTCAAAATGGCAGCTCCTGTCAAAATGGCAGCTCCTGTCAAAATGGCAGCTCCTTTCAAAATGGCAGTTCCTATCAAAATGGCAACCCCTGCCAAAATGGCAGCTCCTGTCAAAATGGCAGCACAAGGACATCTCACCTCCTCAGCCTGTAACTGTCTCAGGAGATGTCCTCAGTTGGACATCTGCTTTCCCTGCCTCAACCTACAGCATTTGTGAAAGTCCACAGGAGCTGCCCGCCTCTCTTCTCTTGCCTCCCCAAACAGCTCAGCAAGTATGGTGCTTCAGCCAAAGCTACCTACAGGTGGGAAGAACTATTCATTCTAATCCATGTGCCCCATGGAGGGAAAAGGGAGTAAAAAAAAAAGAAAAAAAAAAGCTGCCAGTCCCTGAGCATAAAAACCCACCAATTCCTGAACAGGAAAACCCACCAATGTCTGAACACCTCAAGCTCAGGACTTGAATCCTATCCATTCTCCATATAGAAATCTCTGCCCCGAAAAGCTCCACCCACAAAGAATTCCTATATAAGCCCTACCTTTTGTTCAATTTTTCACTACTGTCTGCTACCAGGATCAAAGGACCCCAGATCCTTGAATAAATCCTTTTTATAAGATGTGGTGCTGCGTGGTGTGACTCATCAGAAGAAGTCAAAAAGGAATGAAGAGAAGCAGGAAAAAAGCAAAGAAGTAGCACGAGGTTGAGAATTCTCAGATCCTCAGCTCAACTGGTAATACTCTCCCATAGAAGCTGCAAAGCCTCTGCTGAGGAGGCTTCCTCTCAGAGCTGTGCAGTTCCTGGGCTCCTATGTCTCACAATGCCCTTTCCCTGCAACAGCATGACCTCAGAACTATGTGGTTCGTAGTCCCCCCATGTCTCAGGATACCCTTCCATTTGGATAACTTCTCCCATCAGAGCTGTGTGGTTTCTGGGATTCTGAATCCAATATTGCCCTTCCATCAGAGCAGAAACACGATGACCATCTGTATGCTAGAAAGGCTGCAAGTCCCCACCCCCTCACCCCCATAGCTTCTCAGGCTACAAGACTGGATATCTCTGCTGTTCCAAGATAGCAATGAAGACTTAGAGGATTCTTAAAGAGGAAAGACTCTTCAGTCCATGTGGAAAAACCACAGACGCCTTCTCTGACATCAGCAAATGGTGTCTCAGTATAAAAAATACACTCCTTAAAAGGGAAAGAAGGTAGGCAGAAAAAAAGCAGTAGCTTCTCCCTTTGACCTCCTCAATTGTTGGTCACTCACTCCAGAGAGTATTGCCCCCTCAGTGACTTCTTCCAGAAATTATCCTTACAGACCAACCTAGAAACACATCTCTTAGTTAAATCCAATCTAATCAAGTTGAAAACCAAGATTAACTAGTATAGAGTGGTTGAAGAGATAGCTCAATGTGGTCAAGTATTTGATACACAGGCAAGAAGTTCTGGCTGCAATTCAATCTCTCAGACCCTACAGAAAATTAGGCACTGTAGTGAATGCACTAGAAGACAGAGGCACGAGGCTTGTTGTCTACACCTGTACTCTCTAGCTGTGGATCCTAACTACATTTGTAATCACAAGATTCAATGATAGAGCCTATCTCAAAAAATAAACTGGAGAATAAGTAAGAAAGATATGTAACATTGATAGCTAGCTTTCACATGCCTCCATATGTGCATACATGGATGTACATGCCTGTCTGGTAGGATAGCATCTTGGTATCCTCATCTCAATGTTTCCAAGATTCTACACACCTCAAAGTTTCACTTTTATCACCAGCTGAAAGCCAATAAGTCTTAATTGTCTCTAATCCATCTCCAGCTGTGTAACCTTCTTTACATACAAGATCTTTTATAAAAGAAAGGTTCATAAAATAGTTCTCTCAACACTATATTTATGCCAGGATTTAAATTTCAATTACAAAGACAAATTATATCTACCATTTGATGCAAATGCACTTGAACACGTTACGGCTGTGTGAGAAAAACCTGCTTAATCCTCTCATAAACGTAGTGATTTTATGAAACTCACATTGTTTCATGGACATAAAATGTAAAGACAAGCAGCATTCTAAACAGTACCCTAAGTCAGGAGCACAAGTCTCCCTCAGACTCTCAGTGTATTCTTTCTCCATTCACTCCTAGTAACAAGAAGAGTGAAATATACCTCCCATATGCTGACCATAAGTACAATGTTTATTCTCAGGTGGCTTATGGACCTGGTAGTCCTGCTTTTCTAGATTGGATGCTTTTGGGACTGTTTATCATCCCCCTTTTCGAGTTAACCCACCAATATTTTCCAATGTCTACCCAGATCTGCAGCATAAACCTCAATGTTCTAAAACCTGGTATGCTACTTTTCACTATTAAAATATTCAAATTCTTACTAGAATCTAATAACCTTTAAGTTCTCACTCTGATATCAAGTCAAAGTGGGGACCTCTGGTGTTTTTGTTGAAAAGGATTTACATGGTTTCCCAGGCCCTTCTGACTGATATACAGTCTCTGAGTGGCTGGAATGAAAAGACATCAATTCCAGAGTAGAGAGCAGACATATATATATATATATACCATGGCATGGGAAATCTTACTTCCATGGGGAACTGAGACAGGCAAAAGGAAACATTTGATACGTTACCTGAATTTTAGGTGGCATCACAAAATACTCCTTAAAAACAAATCCCTGTGTCCAAGCTTTATAACCCAAATCAATTCCTATGGCAATAACAGAGTTCTCCTGGGCACTCCCCTTGCCCATACAGGAAGCCTTGGGAACCTCCAGAAGCAATGTCTCCCTCTGTCATATGTGTCTACTTCTCCCATCATCCCAAGCAACCAGTGAACAGGATTTCAATGAAGTTTTAGGTTCATGACAATTGGGAATGGGGAGCCACAAGAATTGCAGATGAAGACAAAGGTGTTATCTTCAAGGCCCTTTTCTTTTTCCTGTGTTGCCATACATTTTTCTAGAAAGTCTAGGTTGGTAATAAAGGATTATAGTATTTATTCACGGTTATGTTTCAGGGAAGTTTTCTGAATAACATATTATGACATATAATTAAACAAAAGAGTAACAAGCAACTGAAAGATTGTCCCTATTTTACTGCTCTGCTCACTATTTCCAGGGAGAATGCCACCTTGCCTCCTTAGAAAAGTCGTGAAGTCATCTTTGACTAAAAAATGAAATGCATGAAGGGAAAGTTACCACTGATGAACTAGATAATAAAGAAACCCTGTACATCATGGTAGCACACTATGGAGTAGGCGGGGTTACACAGGGAAGCTTTTATCCAGCGGCAATAGAAGCTCCATGGCCTACCTAGTTAATAGCTACCACGTCTGCTGTGAAGTTCTATTTTAGTGGAGCTTTGTGTATGCTTAACGAATCAGAAAAGCTCATTTGTCTCCTTTTCTATAAATGGAGCCACACAGTGAGTTGCCAATGTCTTTTCATTCTTTTGATATTATTTTATTTTATTTCCTTCAAAAGAAAAGGCAATAAAAATTGTCTAGGGTTGACTCCACATGAACAGAATAAATTCACAAGACTGAAACTTTTTCATGAGGAAAAAGATCCTTCCAGCAACATAGGCAGAGATTAATATCTGGAAGTAAATAGACCACAGACCATTTGCTAAGTTTTGTTTCAAACACTGTCTCTCAAGAATGATTTCAACAAGCCAGGACAAAATCCATCTTATTAATTTGCAGTCACACCATGTAAATCAGGCTTTTTACAGAAAGGAGTTGGTCTCTCAGGAATGGTTGGCGAAATGATAATATACAAGTGTCTGTGAACCTGCCACTAAGCACCAGCAGAAAGGGGATATGCCCTCTCAAACAGCCCACCTGCCTATGTAGGTGAGAGGGGAAATGATCCCAGGCAGCAGAGTTCCAAGACATACCATGAGCTCCCAGGGACATTGGGCTCTCTGGATTTTCCAATAATGTAGTTCAAGTGAAAGAAAGAGAAAAAAGGAGGGAAGGATGGAAGAAAAGAAGGAAAAGGGAGAGGAAGGGAGGGAGGGAAAGAGGGAGGGAGGGGAGGGAAGGAGGGAGGGAGGGAGGGTGGGAAAGAGAGAGGGAAGGAGGGAGGGGGAGGGAAGGAGGGAGACATAAGTCCCAATAAGCATTGAATGACCAGCAAAACCTAGTTAACTCTTCAAGTCTTATTGATCTCACAGGCAACATGGTGCTGCCTTTCCTTGCTTTACTGGACAGAATATAGAACAATCTTGAATGTCCTCTGGAACCCAAAGGACAGAGAGATTAACAGTCTCGAGGCCAAGAAAGCCATTAAAAGAGCCTACTCACTTAACTCCATGTTAAAACACTCATCTGTAGCAACACATGAGGGACTCTAACCTGATGTTTCTTAAGAACATGTACAGAACAAAAGGTATTTTCACCCTGTAGTGGAGTAAATCACAAACAGTAACAGTGTTTCACACCATGATAAAGCAAATTACAAATAATGCCTAGACCAGTTACCCTTCGGCTGCTAGCTACAAAGTGTTTCTCAAGAGATACTCATAAAATCCTAACTATGCAAGACTAAAATAATGCTTCTGCCCTAGTTAGAGACAACATCTTTCCTTACTCCCTTTTCATTCTGCTTTTGTTTTACTTGCTGAAATTAGTGATGTCCGTTCAAAGCACTAGAGAGCACATTTTTGTTAAAAGGAATATATATACATACATATATATAAATATAAATATATATATATATATATATATATATATATATATATATATATAGCTTTTTACTGAGATAAAATGGAAATGTCCATCTACCCACTTCAGCTAGCTCAAGATAAAATGTTCTGACAATGTGAGAGACTGAGAACAAATGCAGAAGAGAGTGAGAATGGGGGTGTGAATAGAGGGAGAGAGGCAGAAGCCAAGGCATGAATGAGTAAGTTGCTCCCTTTCTGTTTTCTGTCTCCCAACAGCCCTAATGGTCCTGGATCTTTAACCTCTCCCTCCCACCCTATGTTCCAACTACTATCCTCCACTTCTCCATCTTTCATAGGCTCAACTGTGACTTCATTCTGTTCCACAAAGTTGCCATGTATGGATCTCTAATGTAACAGTACTAAGTGGTGGAGCCTAGGGAGAAATGCATCCAGTGTGAAGGCTGCACACCACTGATGGAGAGATGGTGTCTTTGTATATATTGATGTTGTGATAAAACATGACAACTAAAAGTGACTTCCAGTTTGTTTTGGCTTATATTTCCAGAGGGTAAATCTATAATGTCAGCAGTAGGTGACCCTAGCTTTAAGAAGAATGATCACATCCTCAACAGCAAACAAGAGAGAGCAAACTGGAAGTGGGGTAAAGCTATAAAACCTCAAAACCTTCCCATGATTCTTTCAAGAATTCACCTCTTAAGGTTTCATATCTTCCCCCAAAAAGCGCAACCACCCATATGCTTACATATGTGAACCTGTAGAGGACATTTCTCACTCAAACCACCACTAAAGCTATTATCCTGAATCAACTTTCATGATGTCAAGAATGAACTTACTATAGAAGTGAGTAGAGTTACATCTTGTTCTTTTGCCTTTCTGCCCTCTATCATGAATGACAACACATGAAGTCCTTTGCTAGATAATGACGCTTTGATGTTGAACTTACTGACTGTAAGAGATAAACCTCTGACAACTATCCAGATTTGGGTATTTTGTTATCACATTAGAGAATAGAACAAGAAAAACTTTGAGTTTGGATTGTTTCTGTATTTAGACCTAAGCAATCCCCAGTCAAGGACCCCCTGTGGCATGACCAAGAGCTTGAGGCTTCCAGGGTCTCATACCCCACTGGGTCCAAGTGAAACCATCTAGAGGATTCTATTCCCAGATCTCATGTGAGGAGAGGATTAGTCAGGGTCTCCAGGCCTGAGAAGCCTGATGAGATAGATGTGGGTCCTAACAGTCCCAGCCACACACCTGTATAGTAGTTTTACATGCACCTCAACTGATATTCTCTCTATGGTCTTCTGACAAGCTCAGGGAGTTTGAAAGCATCATCTCCCTAGCACATAGGATCTAAAATAATCTTAACACCAAAGCAAAACCTCAATACTTAAATGGGCCACAACCCTCCAGAAACACAATTAGGCATCAGGACTGCCTAATTCTACTACCCAATTCTGTACTGGTAGGTTCTAAAAATGGGTTTAGATACTTCATCATTGAATCATCTGAGCCTCAAAGATATTTTGCAGATTCAATGGCCCTCACATTTCCAACCATCTTGGCTTCTCCATTGCAATGTAGGCTTCACTTTTCCAGCTTCAAAAAAAATGGCCTCTCAGAACTTTCTCATAAGAATCTTAATCCTCCAACACAATACCGGACTTTAGCAGTTCTTAGAAATGGTGGAGCATGCCAGGGAATCCTTTGGGTATATGCCCAGGAGAGGTATAGCAGGGTCCTCTGGAAGTCTCATGTCCAGTTTTCTGAGGAACCTCCAGACTGATTTCCACAGTGGTTGTACCATCTTGCAGCCCCACCAGCAGTGGAGGAGTGTTCCTCTTTCTCCACATCCTCGCCAACACCTGCTGACTCCTGAGTTTTTGACCTTAGCCATTCTGACTGGTGTAAGGTGAACTCTCAGGGTTGTTTTGATCTGCATTTCCCTAATGACTAATGATGTTGAGCACTTCTTAAGGTGCCTCTCGGCCATCCGAATTTCTTCAGGTGAAAATTCTTTGTTTAGATCTGTACCCCATTTTTTAATAGGGTTATTTGGTTCCCTGGGGTCTAACTTCTTAGTTCTTTGTTTATATTGGATATTAGCCCTCTATCAGATGTGGGGTTGGTGAATATCCTTTCCCAATTTGATGGTTGCTGTTTTGTCCTTTTAACAGTGTCCTTTGCCTTACAGAAACTTTGTAATTTTATGAGGTCCCATTTGTCAATTCTTGATCTTAAAGCATAAGCTATTGGTGATCTGTTCAGGAACTTTTCCCCTGTGCCCATGTCCTCAAGGGTCTTCCCCAGTTTCTTTTCTATTAGTTTCAGTGTGTCTGGTTTTACATGGAGGTCCTTGATCCACTTGGAGTGAAGTTTAGTACATGGAGATAAGAATGGATCAATTCGCATTCTTCTGCATGCTGACCTCCAATTGAACCAGCACCATTTGTTGAAAAGGCTATCTTTTTTCCACTGGATGTTTTTGGCTCCTTTGTTGAAGATATACCCAAAGGATTCCCTGGCATGCAATAAAGACACATGCTCCATTATGTTCATAGCAGCCTTATTTATAATAGCCAGAAGCTGGAAAGAACCCAGATGTCCCTCAAAGGAGGAATGGATACAGAAAATGTGGTATATTTACACAATGGAATACTACTCAGCAATTAGAAACAATGAATTCACAAAATTTTTAGGCAAATGGTTTGATCTGGAAAATATCATCCTAAGCAAGGTAACCCAATCACAAAAGAATACACATGGAATGCAATCTCTGATAAGTGGATATTAATTAGCCCAGAAGCCCTGAATACCCAAGGCACAAATTGCATAACAAATGACTCCCATGAAGAAGTATGGAGAGGGTCCTGATCCTGGAAAGGATTGATCTAGCATGGGAAGGGAATATAAGGACAGAGAAAACGAAAGGAGGTGTTGGAGAAGAGATGGAGAAAAGAAGGCTTATGGGACATATGGGGAGGGGGGATCCGGGAAAGGGGAAATCATTTGGAATGTAAACAAAGAATAGAGAAAATAAAAATATCAAAAAAAAAAAAAAAAAGAAAAAGAAAAAGAAAGAAATGGTGGAGCAAGATTCCATGACCTCTTTTATGATGCATCGTTTGGGTTTTGGTTTTGGTTTCAGTTTTCATTGGTTATTTTATTTATTTCCATTTCAAATCTTATCCCCATTCCTAGTTTCTGGTCTATAAACCTGTATCCCCTCCCCCTCCCCTACCTCTGTCAGGGTGCTCCCCTACCGCCCACCCACTCCTGTCTCAGTGCCCTTGCATTCCTCTACCCTGGGAGCCTCCACAGGACCAAGGAGCTCCCCTACCAGTGATGCCCAACAAGGCAATCCTCTGCTACATAATCAGATGAAACCATGGGTCCCTCCATGTGTACTCTATGGCTGGTGGTTTAGTCCCTGGGCGCTTTGAAGATGCTGGTTGGTTGATGTTGTTGTTCTTCCTATGTGGTTGCAAACCCCATCAGCTCCTTCAGTCTTTGCCCTGACTTCCCCATCAGGGTCCCTGTGCTCAGGCCGATATTTAGCTATGAGCATCCACATTGGTATTGGTCAGGCCCGGGCAGAGCCTCTCCAGGGACAGCTTTAACAGACGCTTGTCACCATGTGCTTCTTGGGATCAGCAATAGTCTCTGGGTTTGGTGCCTGCAGATGGGATGGATCCCAAGATGGGGAAGTCTCTAGTTGGTTTTTCCTTCAGTATCTGCTCCACTCTTTGTCCCTACATATCCTTTTGACAGGAAGAATTCTGGATTAATATTTTTAAGGTGGGTGGGTGGCCCCATCCCTCAGCTGGGGGCCATGCCTATCCACTGGATATGGTCTCTACCGGTCTACCTCTCCTTTGTTGGATATTTTGGCTAATGTTCTCCCTGTTGGATCCCTGGAATCTAGGACTTTCTAGTGGCTACCCCCAGTCCCCCCTTCCCCACTGCTACACACTTCCTTTCAAATTCCTGACCCTCTGTGCTTCTCCCCCCTCTCCTCCCATATCTTCCCATTTTCCCTTTCCCTACGCTCTTCCTCCAAGATTCCTCTCTCCCCCTACTACATCTTTTATATCTGCAAAACTTCTCTCACTTGAATAATGCTGCCATGTTCTACTGACAACTCAGGACACAGGCTTCGCCCCTTATACCAACTCTATAGTAGCATCTGTGCTCCTTGCCTGGTAAATATGTGAAGACATTGTGTTGTGCAGCTGTTCTTAAACCTGAATCCCTTAAACTGCATTCTCAGTACAGGTTCTCTCTTTTGAATAAATCTACATTTCAGGAGTCTGAGCCTTTGATGGGTGGGATCTTACCCTTTGTAGCAGCTTAATTTTCCCCGTGCATGTCAGGAAATTTCTTGTTAACAGTTAAAGTCATTTCTAAAAGCTTGCACAGTCTGCAACTTTAAACTTACCCAACTCTTTTCTGCCCAAACTGAATATATTCATGCTTTTCTTTTCCATTTATAGCTTTTTCATTGTAGATCTGGGGGAAAGGTGGTAAGCACTAACCATAACAGAGCCAGAATATTATGCTCAAAGCCCAATTTCTTTGACTGAACCTGAATAGTCCATTGCTTTCAAATACAACCTAACTAAAGTTCTCAGAATGCAATGCAATTCTTTGCCATAATTTCATATGAATGCCATAAAGTTCTTATTGGTCCTTTCTGAAACTTCATGACCTGGCCTTCCAGAGAAAATATTTTCCTCCTTATTTTGGTTTTCCAAACTCCTACCAGACTAGAGCATTAAGTTGTTCTTTCAGTATTCAAGGGATTTCCTAGCTCAAATTCTCAAACTCTTCCACATTCTTTCCACAAACCAGTTTCAAAGACTAAAGATCCACATGCTCAGGTTTACAACAGTCCTGTTTCTTAATTCCAATCTTTGTATTAGTTACTTTCCTCATTGCTCTGATAAAATACCTAAGAACAAGCAATTTAAAGGAGTATGGGTGTGTTCCACCCTACACTGTGAGACAGACACCCCATCATATAAGGAAAAAGATGGGGTCACGAGTAGGAGACCAGAGGATCACCTTGCATTGGCAGTGAGGAAAAACAGAAATGAACAGATGGTGGAGCCAAGCTAGACAACTCGAAGGCTCATCCTCTGTATACTACTTTCTCCAGCAAGGTTCTACTCTAGACAATGCTATCTAAACACATGAATCTGTTTGAGATATTTAGCATTCAAACCCTCAGTGTATGAAGAACATGGGAATTCTAAAGTAGTCTTCATGCTCTCCCTAATATTACTTCCCATCTCTAGTGTTACTTGTATGATACTATTACATTGCATTCTGTGGTGTGTGTGTGTGTGTGTGTGTGTGTGTGTGTGTGTTTATTGGTCAATTGGTATTAACATGTAGATATAATCTGGATAGAAAGAAACAATTTCCAGTGCATTAATACTAGAGAGTCAAGAGGCACCACCACGAAATTGGAATATGTAGCAGCATCACAGATAATTTTAATATGGCATCCACAATGGAAAACTTTGTCATAGACATTCTGTATGCTTATGCACACGCTACACTTCCTATACTCCTAGATGCCAAAATAATTGAAAACTGAATTACTGTGTGGTAGGCTACCTTCTCTCTTATCACAAATGTCATTGTCATTCATTAATTTCAAGAAATTAAATTAGTTAGGTTTAAAAACTGAGGTTTGGTATGTTTATACCAATACCACTTACTTTTAACCATAAACTGTCTTAGATAAATAAATAGACTCACAAAAAATGAGATTTCTTTATATTTTTAGTATTTTCTTCTCATGAAAGAGATTTCTATTTGTTCTATAAACCACATATTGACAAAGCAATTTCAGTTTACCACTTAATGGCCTTGCTTCTATAAAAAAAAATCTGCATCAATTTAGAGAAAATACAGCCTTGTGAATGAATTGATTAATTAGATCAATTACAAATTTTAGGGTAAAATTATGCCTACAAGTTGAATTAAATGACCAGCTTTATAATTTTAACTGAAAATTGACAAGTCTTCCTTACAACTTCCATAAAAGGAGGGAGCATCTGCTACAGTGAATAAAGGCTCATATTAGTTTATCATTTCAGATGAACCAAATAAGTCATTATGTCAACAATTTGTAATTTATAGGAGGTTTAAATCTCCACAATTAGGCAATGTCAAGGTGCCCTTAGAAATAGCCTGGCATTTCTGAGTAATAAATGGCCAAGTCTGGATTTATTCACAATTCTCTTATTCAAGTAATTCTGTACTGAATTCCCTGCTTTAGAATTCACTACCCACTTAGAATTGTGTTATTTCCTGGCTGTGAGGTGCAGCCTTCCCTCAATGTGTATTTTAATTTTGTCCTATTAGTCATAGCTGAAAGGGCGCTTTCCTGAGCATCATCAACATGAATTCTTGAAAGTGCTAATTGATTATAAATGAGAATATGACTAACTTGAGGAGAAATGAGGATGTGAGCATTTAAAGAATAAATAGATTTTTAGAGCTTGGAAAAGAACATAGAAGAGGTTATGTGTATATTGGGTAAAGAAAGGCAAAGAAAGGTATGAGAAAAAATTACAAAAAATGAGTTTAAGTAAATATTGCTTAAATTACTATTTATGAAATAATGCAAGTGAAATAAACAAAAGATATGAATATATTAAGAAAGATGTTTGTCAGTTGGCCTTTAATTTCAAATGAAATGACTGTTTTGTTGGAAATCCTAAGAAATCTACAATGCTACAAGGTCAACATCAATAAAGAAGCTGTGTCACTATACATTTACAGAAAACAAATGGATAGTGAAATTTAAATATTTGTAATAGAATCAAGAGGACAATCTTTATAGTTATGATAGCAAAAATACTGAGGGAATACTTATTTTATCTAAAAATATGACAATATATACCTTGATAGTACATTGGAAAACCATTATTATCAACATGTTAGTTTTCCTTAATTACTTTATAGAATCAACATGATCCTAATCATATTATAGATCTTCACTAATAAATTCTCAAATTTACTTGGCTATTAAGACTGTCTTCTATAGCCAAGGCAATCTAAGTTAACACAGAAAGAATAAATGTTTCGTTCATTTAGTCTTAACCTCATCAAGAGTTTCATAGCCATGAACAAAGTGGTATGTTGGTCACATAAGGAACACACAGGTAGAGGTTAGAAAAACAGAATAAGGAATCAGAAATAAAATACTTGAGCAGTAGACAGACTTTCAACAAAGACACCAAAGCAACTTATTTGGAACAGAAAATCACAATAAATGGTTGTGAGATCACCAGATACCCAGACAAAGGAAGGTTAAATAGTCTTTGAATTATGGTTAGTTTCATAATTTGAGATTATTTACAGACCTAAAAGTAGAGGCTAAAATTTTAAATTGTCTAGAAATATTGGTTTACAAATCAATAAAGACAAAAATAAAAATCTCCTTACTGGCTGAGAAAAAATATTTGAAATGCACATACCTGAGAGGAGATTTTTATCCAGAACATAAAGGATAAGCCAAAAATGCCAGCAAAAAAGAACAAAAGACTTAAATAGCTACTTTTAAAAATACAGACACAAGTGTACAGTAAGCACATGAAAAGGTACTTGACATCCTCAGTCATAAAAAAGAACACAAATTAAAATTATAGCCAGAATGGCTATAATTGAAAAGACGTTGACAATACCAAATGTTGAGGAGGATGTGAACAACTTGAACTCCCACACAGTGCCGGTGGGCCTGTGAGCCTGTGAAATGCTTCAGCCACTGCAGAAAGCTGTTGGCATTCTCTGCAGCACTAAATAGGCATCTACCCTCTGGCCCAGCAATTGATTTCTAAGGGTTTACATTACCACTACTACAAGCCCTCTACCATGACACACGCGCGCGCGCGCGCACACACACACACACACACACACACACACACACGATATTTCTCCCAGGAGACCTGTACAAGAATCTTGAGGGTACCTATATAGAAACCATGCAGATGTAGTACATTGACAGGGAGACCAAGTCAAGAGCACGGAAGGCTGCACAGCAACTAACTGTAGTGTGAAACAATATGGCTGTGCCTGGAACACTCTGTAAGTCCCAGAAGACCACACACTGGCAGAGCCAACTTACAGGAAGCCCAAATCCAAGCAGGTTTTATCTGCAAATGACAAGGAATGAGAAAGCACTTGTCTCTTGGTAGAAAGCAGAGCAGAAGGGGTCACATGAGACTGTGCTGACTCCTGGGATAGTTGGTTGCCATATTTGAGGTGATTGTCAAAAATCACTCACACGAAAAAAACTAGTATTGGGATTTTTTTCTTAAATATAAATAATTTTTCTTATATAAAAGTTAATAATAAATAATTAACCTCCCCCCCCAAAATAAACTGGAAATATTATGACAGACTGTTATCTTTGGTTAATGTTCATTTGCATATAAGTGATAAAGAATCTCTGTACTTTCATATATTAAAAAACCTGAAATGATTTGGTTTGGGTCTCATGAAGGAAGTGTTTGCAATTGTGGGTGTTGCTATTCAGAAAGAACTTTAATTCATAGATAACCTACATATTTCTGTGTAGAGAATACAAGAGGCTGCATCTCAACTGGCATTCCCCGGTCTGGAGAAAGTTCCCTGGGAGGTTGCTCCAGGGTGCTAGCCATCATGGACACTTGTCTCAAACGACTAAAATTTAGAACGGAGAAGCAAATGATAATGTAGTTTTAAAGCTTTTCCTTTAAAAATATATGACATTTACTTGTTTACAGTATACACTCCCTTTAGGCAGCAGAGAAACCAAGAAACCCAGCACATCCCTGCAAAAATAACTAGTAAAAAATAGGAGGCGACCAGATGGCTCTTACTGATAATAGCGCTGTCTGAAAGCCACCGCGTCCGTCACACAGGTGATGAGTGTGCTACATTCTGCTCATCCTGGATTGAGAAACTGCTCTCCTCCGAACCCTAAGGTCATAAGGTTATGTTTTTCCACACAAACTATGTCAGCAACAAGACTCCAATTAATGGTAGCAGGACCTCTAAACAGCAACACTGGGCCTCAGTGTGCCCTCAATGAATACCCACCTCTAACCTTAACTCAATCAGATTGAAGTGTTCAATTCAATTGAAAGCTGACTTGACTCCAGTTCCTCTTTGTGCTTTGAGTGCTGTCCCTGCTACACACCAGCAGAGAATACAGTACCCGAATGGCAGAGCAAGCTGTGGCCTCTTTTATAGAATCATTTCCATGAATCATAGTAGATCACTTTTAGGATAGCATTAGAGACATCGCTTGTACAATCACAAGGTCTCACACATAACCATTGGCCAGAGACCCCTCTAAGGACACTGTGTGGGACAAATTAGGCTATCTCAGGACAGTGTACCATTAAAGTACAAATGTTTCCTCAAACTGTAATCTCCTTTGGTTTAAACCACTGAAAAAACTCCAAATTCAATTTGCAGCCCTGTTCTAGTAATGTCCCATAAACTTATTACATGATTTATTTTTATCTATTTCTCTTATATATTACTGTTTGGTCTCTGGTCCTTCATGAAATCTTGGCTGGAGAAAAAATAAGGTTATAAAAACTAAATTTAAAAATTCATCAAGCATCTAATGGGTTTTTTATTTATTTATATCTATCTTTGTCTGCTTCCCATGGTCTGTCAGATATATCTAAAGATAAAATGATCTTCCTTTTCAATTTACCCATTCCACTTTTGTTTTGTGGGTATATCACATTTATATTAGACATCTGGATAAATACTTGATAACTAAAAGAATTAACTTAAGCAAAAACCATACATTAATATTCTGGAATATTTTAGATAGCAACCTCTTAAGCTATTTAAGAACAAGAATAAGGGAGATTATATACATATATTGCAGTTCCATAGCAGAGGTTTATTGGGGGGGAGGGTAAAGAGAGAGTGACAAAGGGGGAAAGAGAGACAAGTAAAAAGGGCAGAGGTCAGGAAGGGTCTGCCTTTTATTTAGGCTGTGATGTAACCACTCGCAGGTAGAGGTAGGAACGGGACTCTGGGAATGTGTGCAATGTGTGCACAGATGCGTGGGTCCCTGTTGCCTATGGGTAACCTCACTGGGTATGGAGGTGATCTGCCAAGCCAGTTCCTGATACCAACACTGGGTGCCATTTGAAGTACTTTATACATATCATCTCATTTTTCATAGCTTTGCTTCGTCACCAAAGGTTCGTAAGTTTGAATCTTGGTTCCCAGTGCGCTGACATAGTTGCCATGAGACCTTTTAGCTTGAAGTTTGTTACAAGTGAGCTTGCCTCTCCTAGTGCTCTGGCTTCCTGTATTACCATTGAATTACTCCCTCTTTCTTCGGATTCCTTCTACCCTGAGGTGATAAAAGTTCTGTCACTTACTATGCCTGGGAATTTACTCTTAGCCAATTTTCATCTTTTGTAAAAGAGCAGTAAAAGAAGTAGTATCTTCTCTTAGAGTTTTATATGAGAATAAAACAATGTAAGTAAAGCAATTGGTGCCTTACAATGGCATTGGGGCAGAATTATTGATGGTTTATTATGCGCAACATTCTATACATCTCTGTTAGTTTTTTAACTCTGACAATGTACCACAGAAAATCAACTTAAAAGGAGTAAAGTTTACTTTGACTCACGGTTTCAAAGGTTACACCTCCATTATTTTGAGTCTTGTTGCTGGACAGAGTGACAAAGCCATAGATACACAACACAAGAAGCTTCTATAGTGTGCTGACCAGGAAGCAGTGGGAAGAAGATGCTAGGATTGCAATTCAAGAGCACACTTTCAGAGACCTTACTTCCTCCCACTAGGCCACACCCCATAAACACTTTGTCATCTCCCAATAGTGCCAAAGGCTGGAGACTACACTTTGAATGTGAACATTTGGGACATAATCCAGATCCAAATGTAACAACAGTACCAAAGCTTTTGTTTAGATTATTAATAACCTTATGTGGTGGGAATTTGTCTTGGCATTTTCAGATGAATGATTGATGAGATTTTGAGAGGTGGAACTGTTGCTAGGGGCAAATAACACGGTGGAAACATGGTTTAAAAAGCTCCACAACAGGCAAAGAAAGAACAGAGGAGACAGATGAACATAGCTTGTATCCTAGTATAGTCCCTAAAAGCACAAGCTTTAGAAGCCAGTAGCCATGGGTTCAAATCCTGTTTACTAGTCATATGCATGTATGTTAACTTTCCTGCCTCTGATTTTTTTATCTGTAAAATGCATAGAGTAATAGTATCTACGTTATAAACACATAAGGATTAAGTGAAGGAATGCCTATAACTTAGCATGAAGCTTCACATTTTGTAGCTGCTCAGTAAACATTAACCAGTATTCTTATATCTTTATAACTGCAAAGATAACATCAAAGACTAGGCAAGCTACATTACAATACCTTAGCTGAGTTTCTGGCCATGGCCCTAAGGGGAACAGAAGAAACTCCAGACTGACTTATCAACCCAGCAAGCCAGGTGTTGGAAATGGAAATCACAGCATTATAAACAAAACCATCATTGATGTCATAGGCACTGGTGAGTTCATGAGGCTTCACACTGAGGTGAAGAACATAAAGAAGGAGGACATGTTTTCTCCACATGTATGTGCACGGGAGTTCCAGGAGCACAGTAATTAGTGCCAATACTTCCATACATGCATGAGTTCATCTGTGCATAATCTTTCCTTGAGCAAGCGTGGCAAGGAAAATGCAAAGAATCTTATATGTTACAAAACCTACATGTTTCAAAGAAAATCTTCTTTTCTTCTGATGAACTGAAAAGTTGTCATGTTTTGTTTGTTTTTAAGGATAGTTCGGTTTGTTTTGATGATGTAATATTATAAAATAATCATTAGAAATATCAGCTGGAACACAACAAGTAATTTGTAGAGTATTTTTCCAAATGGGAAAAGTCTTTTTCACCGTTTTGAAACATTTTAAAGATTTTTTTTTTCTTAACCAATCTGGGCCACATGTAAGTCAAGGACAGAAATTTTCATTTTCAGGTGAAAGAATTACAGCCTAAATATTTAAATGACAGATAAGTCTTGAAGTTGGCATGGTGAATCCCTGATAATGGGATGAGCAAAATGGTCTTTATAGTATTTGACCTTGGAGATTTACATATATTGATTAATATAAGCCATAATTTTATCACAATGAGCCATTTTTTTCCTTTACCCTTCTCAGACTGTCAACCTCTCGTCTATAAATCTGACTCCCTTTTGAATCCCATGGATAGAAGAGATTCCTTTTGTAATTCCTTATTATGGTGCTTGTAAAGCTGAAAGCACAAGACAGCTAAAGAACATGAGGTGATTGGCAGGAACGGGTGGTCACCTGTGCTTCTCAAGACGCAGAATTGCATGCCCCCAAAATTAGAGCTGTAATCTGAAACCCTCCTCACATCATTCAAGTTCCAGGCTTTGTGTGTCTCTTACAGATGGTTTGGACACTGTTACATCTCTTTGGTGATAAGGTCAGTGATGGAAATCATTGACTTATGCCTGTCTTCTTTATATAGCCCCCACAGAACCCACCATGCATTTTCACACACCTGGCTTTTAAAAATGGGGTACTGCTTTAAAACAATACAAAACCTGATAGAAAGGAAGAGTCTCTTTACACATGGTTTCATTTATAGCCATTTGTTTGGGAGGATAATGAAGAGTCCATCCAAGAACTGATTCCAGTGCAGGCCCAGGGAAAGTTGCATCAGCCTCTTCTTGTTTCTTTTCTGCTGCCTGTCATGTGTCTGATGTGACTGCAGTGCCAAAGGTCTGATGCAGTGCCCTTGCCATTAGCCTATGGCCATCTGTCATACTAGGTTGTGAATGGCAGCGGGGCAGAGAAAGCGGGCAAGAAGCCAAAATGAAGAAACTGGGATACAGATCAAATAGGGTCACAACAGCAAGAGAGCGAGTCAGAAGTCATTAAACAAACAAACAAAAAGTTTAAAGGACACTAATGACAGAGGTCAAAGAATAATGAAGATATCCAACAATAAGCAATAAGAAATAAGGAGAGAGAGAGAGAGAGAGAGCAAGCTGAAAGAAAATACATGTAGGTCAGAGATTTCCCATGATTGAACCTACTAATGAAAATGCATCTTAAACTAATTTTAATCACTCTAATACATCCTATGAAAAACAAAATCATGTTGTTACTCAATAAAAGCATGGATTTATTTAATGTAAATGTTTTAAAAGCAGTACTAACTAGCCAGTTAGCTCAAGCAGGTCAGGAAGAAGGAGCTGATGCATTGGCCATGGAGAGATGTTCCTTACTGGCTTGCTTCCCTGGCTTGGTTAGCCTGCTCTCTAAGAACGTAAGACTACCAGCTCAGGAATGGTACCGCCCACAAGGGGCCCTCCCTCCTTGATCACTAATTGAGAAAATGCCCCACAGATGTATCTCATGGAGGCATTTCCCCAACTGAAGCTCCTTTCTCTGTGATAACTTCAGGCCATGTCAAGTTGACACACAAAACCAGCCAGTACACCCCTTCCTGCAACAACAAAAACCAAAAAAAAAATCCCTAAAATTGAAACTATGCCCCGAAATCATAGCACCTTACTCTGTCTCCCCATTTCCTGAGATTTCTCTATTATATTTGATATAAGGTATGTTTTTCCTACTCATGTGCTTCTCTGCCTTCCTCTGTTAGAGCACAATCTTAGAGCACAACGGGTGGGAATCACAGCCTATTGGAATGGTGAGCAAGCACTGTATCCTGGGTAGATGCAAATATCCGTCCCGCTGCTCCCCACATGCTCTTCCAATCACTCTTTTTTTTTTTTACATTTTTTTTATTCGATATATTTTTTATTTACATTTCAAATGATTTCCCCTTTTCTAGCCCCCCCACTCCCTGAAAGTCCCATAAGCCCCCTTCTCTCCCCCTATCCTCCCACCCACCCCTTCCCACTTCCCTGTTCTGGTTTTGCCCTATACTTCTTCACTGAGTCTTTCTAGAACAAGGGGCCACTCCTCCTTTCTTCTTGTACCTCATTTGATGTATGGATTATGTTTGGGGTATTCCAGTTTTCTAGGTTAATATCCACTTATTAGTGAGTGCATACCATGAGTCACCTTTTGAGTCTGGGTTACCTCACTTAGTATGATGTTTTCTAGCTCTATCCATTTGCCTAAGAATTTCATGAATTCATTGTTTCTAATGGCTGAATAGTACTCCATTGTGTAGATATACCACATTTTTTGCATCCACTCTTCTTTTGAGGGATACCTGGGTACTTTCCAGCATCTGGCAATTATAAATAGGGCTGCTATGAACATAATAGAGCATGTATCCTTATTACATGGTGGGGAATCCTCTGGGTATATGCCCAGGAGTGGTATAGCAGGATCTTCTGGAAGTGAGGTGCCCAGTTTTCGGAGGAACCGCCAGACTGATTTCCAGAGTGGTTGTACCAATTTGCAACCCCACCAGCAGTGGAGGAGTGTTCCTCTTTCTCCACATCCTCTCCAACACCTGCTGTCTCCTGAATTTTTAATCTTAGCCATTCTGACTGGTGTAAGGTGAAATCTCAGGGTTGTTTTGATTTGCATTTCCCTAATGACTAATGAAGTTGAGCATTTTTTAAGATGCTTCTCTGCCATCCGAAGTTCTTCAGGTGAGAATTCTTTGTTTAACTCTGTACCCCATTTTTTAATAGGGTTGTTTGGTTTTCTGGAGTCAGTCAGATGGCTATTTCATTGATAACTTACCTTCGAATCCTAACAGTTCTAACCTAGAAGTTTAATAGAATGAGTGTGTTAGCAGATTAATTGTTGAAGGTATGATTGGGGTAATTTAGAGTTCAGTCTTGAAGAAGACAGAGATTATCTTTCCACAATGCTTTCAAGGGCCATCAGCAGGAACCTAACAATACTCCCTAAGGATTCTACCATGTCCACATCATTCTTCAAGCTGGGAGCCAACTCTCCAACATCTGAGCCTTTGGAATTATCCCCGTTCCAAATTATACACAGACTCATCTTTTCTCTCTGACATGACATTTGTATGGAATGCTACTCTCACAGCTGTTTTGTAATCAGAAATGAAACTAGCCTGGAGGAGCAAATAAGACACTGAGGGACTGAAGGAGAGAGAGGGGGGGGAAGGGAGAGAGAGAGAGAGAGAGAGAGAGAGAGAGAGAGAGAGAGAGAGAGAGAGGAGACTAGTTCCTTATGTTTTTCAGTTGAATAAGTGCTCTAAGATCCATACCTAAAACAGTATATTTCGTTCTGTTAAAGTAGTTTTTCTGTTAGTTGCAACCATATGGATGTTGTAAAATAAAGTGATTTAAATATTTCTTCAAGACAAATTAGCACTCTGGCCCCTAGAAACATCTGCTTTTAAGCATGTGATATGTGAGTACTGAATTGAGAAAAACTAAAAGTATCAAAGACAAACCAGACATTGAAGATGTATTAAAAAACTGTAAATGTTTCAGTTTGATTATATATTTCTATATATTTGATTAAACAATATATATTATTAAAATAATCTTAACCTACTTGTTTATTTTTCACGTGGCTTCTTAAAATTAAAAGCATATTTAAATGGTTTCTATTGTATTTCTATTGAACCATACGCTCTGCATTTTGATTTTATTTATTTTTATTTTGGGGATTATAATGAAATTACACTATTTGTTCCTTCCCATTCCTCCCTCCAAACCCTTCCATATACCCTACCTTGTTCTCCTTCAAATTCATGGCCTCTTCTTTCTATAACTGCTGTTTTATTTATATATGCTGCATCTTCATTTTCATATTGAGCATGTAACTATATATCAACTCAAGTCTTCAAATTTCACCCTAAATGGCTGAATTGTATGTCATGTAAATTACATCTCAATAAAGTTAATTTTAAAACCACTGTACTAGGAGGTCTGGGAATGCAGCTCAGGTAAAGAATTTGCCTAGTGCATTCAAGCTCCTGGATTCTATTCACAGCACCACCAAAGATGAAAGAATTGAAATGATTACAAATAAATGTTTATAAAGATATCATTGCACTCTTACTCTGTCATCTTTCTTGTTGGGCCTTCCCTCCTGTTGTACCTAGTGTCTACAAAATGAACCTTTGTAGGGGGCAGGACGTAGGGAAAGGAGGAATGGGAAAGACCCGCATCCCGCCAGAGCTCACCTGCACTGGTAGGGCAGACGTGGGAGACTGTCTTGTGACCCCAGAGGCTGCTGCAGGAGGGATGTCGGATGTTGGACTATGTGAAGCTGCTGGACCTTGATCCAGGGAGTCCCTTGGCCGGGTTCTAGCTCTTGGGCTTTCAGGATGGGATACTGAAGAAGAGCTAAGAACAGGTGGGAGCCCCAGGGCAGCAGTGGCCCCAGGCCGAAGGGAAAAGGGCTGGGGGCGGGGCGAGGGCCTGGCTGGTTCCAGCGAGGGTGAAAGATCCTTGGTCTGGTTGGGCCTTTCTGCAGGAGATTAGACAAGGCTCTTTAGGGGAAGGCCTATTCTATTGCTCCAGCACAGTGAGTCCAGATGAGAAGAGGCAGTCCATTGGTTTTAGCGTTTATTGTAGAGAAGTAGAAGTAGAGAGAAAGAGAGAGTAGAGAGGTAGAAGCCGGCCATGGCCATGTGGAGAGACAGGTAGCAAGGGGACAAGAGAAAATAAAGTAAGAAAGTACAAGAGTAAGAAAATGGAAGGGACAAAAAGCACCTTTTATAGTGGACTGGTTGTTGCCAGGTAACCATGGGGCGGGGCATACCTGACTGTTGCCAGGTAACTATGGGGATGGAATCCAGACAGAATACTAGGGGCTTGGGGCATTGGCCTATGTGACTGATGGCCATAGAATTATGGAGAGCTGAAGTCTTGTGTCAGGAGCCTAAGTGTCCGGGAGCATGGGCAAACAGATCTTCTGTTTCTGGTGTCATTCTCTACTGGATTGCTGGGGTTTAAACCTACCTCAACCAGAACACAGACTGCCTTTCCCAGTCCAACAACCCTTTTCCATCTGGTGAGAGCAGTGTCGGCCACTCTCACAGATCACTGCCATCCCAACCCTTCTGTTTCATGCTGCTCACCTGTCCTTTCTAAATCCTCATTGCATCAGAGTCACAGTCCTTGTGACATGAAATTTCAGCAGTGCCAGGTAGAGACAAGGAAGGACTTGGGTATAGCAACTGTGTTCAAGGGTGATGAGTTGGAAACCTGAAAGCTTAGCTGAACTGAATCTGACGAAAGCTGACAGTTGATTGCTAAAGCTTAAAATCTAAATATTTGTGGGGGAGGGCATTAAATATCCTAGGTATAGTCACTCACTAACATAACTTACCTAAAGTCAGTAGATACTTTTATTATCCCATTTAATGTAGAAAGATGGATAAGGCTCCAGAGTTTCCAAGTTCAATCCATGTTGGTCCATGTGCTTGGAACATGAAGTTCTCACCATAGCAAATAGACATGTAATGGAGCATGGACAGGAAGCAGAACATGAAGGATGCACAGGGACCACACATAACCTTCCAAGTGACCCTACATCCAGTGACCTTCTCCCTCTAAGGATGCACTGCCTTCTAAAATTTTAATAGCCTCATAAAATAGCATTACCCACTGAAGGACAAGCAATTAAATATGAGTCTATGCAAGAAAATCATATTCAAAGCCTAGCCAGGAACTATGCTTTATCATCTTTAGAATTTTTTCCTCAGGAACTTACCCTGTAAGTAACATGGGAACGTTGGAAGTTCCTGAGGTACCAACCTCCACATATCCTTGAAGAGCATAATTACTGTGATCTAAATCCGACTGCCCCTGGGACTCATAGACTGGTCCTCTCTTGGGATAGTGTTTGTTCTCTGTGTTTTGTGCATCTCAGAATCCATAGATCGGCGGTTGGTATTTGCCTCCCCCGACCCCATTGCTCTCTTGAAAAGCACAGTATTTCATTCTCTTGAAGAACAAAAAGTGTGTTCTTCTGTAGAACATGAGAGTCTGCTGTTCCATTCTCTCCTCTGCTCCTTTCGTTATCCAACAACTGCATCACACATGCGCGTTTGGTAACATCTATGGAGCATTGTTCATAGCCTCGTCTCCTCCTTGAACCTTCCTCTCCTCATCTCAGAGGGCATTCCAAACCCAGACTTCTAGTGCTGAAATAAAGTACCTAAAATTCTACAGTTTGGATGGAGTTAAGCTTCCTGGACCGCCATCCTTTCTCTTCATAATCTTGTAAGGTTATTGAGACTCTGCTGAAGCAAGATCTTGGAAAGAAAAGAATATTGGAAATACTGAAAAGCCACACTGAACCAAGGTCTAATTCCATTCTTCTGCGTGTGGCAAGTGGATTGAGCAAACTGTTCTTGAAAGAAGTACAAATGGCCAATAAATATATGAAAAAATTATTCAGCATCCTTGGCCATCAGGGAAATGCAAATGAGAACTACATTGAGACTCCATCTCACCCCAGTCAGAATAGCTATTATCAAGAAAAACAACAACCAACAAACACTGCTGAGGACACGGGAAGAAAGGAACTCTTTATATACTCTTGCTAGGAATGTAAATTAGTACAGCCACTGCAAAAACAAAAACAGTATAGAGATTTCTGAAAAAGCTGAAACTAACTATTGAAGAGAGTGCTTAAAAACTCTGATAGAGATGCTGAAGAGTAGCTCTTCACAGCTGATGGCTTCTGCTGGAGAGGTGAGGAATGGCTCAGTTTTCTTAAAGGGCCTGCCCACTTTGACCATGCTCCAATGAACATATAGGAAACATAAATTGTAATTGGTGGGTTTGTAGGCGAGGCACAAGGGTGGGAAGGTGAACCTGAGAGGACTGAGATGCAAGGATGATCGAGGTGTACTGGGTAATATTTCCAAATAATTATTAAAAAATTTACATTGGAAGAAAAAGATGAAAATAAGACAACCAAATAATACAACACTAGCTACAATACTAATGGGTATATACCCAAAATTCTTGTTTATTTTTTATTTATTTCTTTATTTCTTTATTATTGTATATTTTTATTTTCTATATTCTTTGTTTACATTCCAAATGATTTCCCTTTTCCCAGATCCCCCCTCCCCATATGTCCCATAAACCTGCTTCTCTCCATCCATTCTCCAATCACCTCCCTCCTTTTTCTCTGTCCTTATATTCCCCTCCAATGCTAGATCAAGCCTTTCCAGGATCAGTACCCTCTCCATACTTCTTCATGGGAGTCATTTGTTATGTTAATTGTGCCTTGGGTATTCAGAGCTTCTGGGCTAATTAATATCCACTTACCAGAGATTGCAATCCATGTGTATTCTTTTGTGATTGGGTTACCTCACTTAGGATGATATTTTATTTGCTTAAAAAATAGATAAAACTATTTGCTTAAAAATTTCGTGAATTCATTGTTTTTAATTGCTGAGTAGTATTCCATTGTGTAAATATACCACATTTTCTGTATCCATTCCTCCATTGAGGGACACTTGGGTTCTTTCGAGCTTCTGGCTATTATAAATAAGGCTGCTATGAACACAATGGAGCATGTGTCTTTATTGCATGCCGGGGAATCCTTTGGGTATATGCCCAGGAGTGGTAGAGCAGGGTCCTCTGGAAGTGTCATGTCCAATTTTCTGAGGAAACACCAGTCTGATTTCCAAAGTAGTTGTGCCATCTTACAACCTCATCAGCAGTGGAGGAGTGTTCCTCTTTCTCCACATCCTCACCAACACCTGCTGTCTCCTGAGTTTTTAACCTTAGCCATTCTGACTCCTGTGAGGTGAAATCTCAGGGTTGTTTTAATTTGCATTTCCCTAATGACTAATGATGCCAAGCATTTCTTAAGGTGCTTCTCGGACATCCAAATTTCTTCAGGTGAAAATTCTTTGTTTAGATCTGTACCCCATTTTTGATAGGGTTATTTGGCTCCGTGGGGTCTAACTTCTTGAGTTCTTTGTATATATTGGATATTAGCCCTCTATCAGATGTAGGGTTGGTGAAAATCTTTTCCCAATTTGTTGGTTGCCCTTTATGTTATAGTCACACTAATACCGAAACATATTTTATTTAGATCTTTTATAGTCTGTTAATAGTTCTTCATGATCTTAAGTCAGTGGTTCTCAACCTTCCTGATGCTTGCGACCCTTCATGCAGTTCCACATTTTGTGGTAACCCCCAAACATAGAATGCTTGTTCATTTGCTACTTCATAATTGTAATTTTCTACTGTTATGAATTGTGATATAAATATCTGATATGCAGAATTAGATACAGGTCTTAGGTAACATCTGTAACACCTGTAAAAGTGTCATTTGACTCCCAAGGGGGTCATGACCCCCTTGGTGATTGTGGATCCCCATTTAAGGAGAGATAATTTAGAGGTATTATTTTTCTCAGAGCCAGAGCAGGTGATAGAGTTTCTGTTCATTTTTCTATAAAACTATCACTTCTTTGTTCATTCTTAAACTTGCTGACCTTTCTCATATCAATCTCACCACTGTTAGGACCTAGTATGTGCCAGGCAGAGTGTCATGTATCTGTGTTGAAAAATGAGAAGGCCACATGAATAGCCCAGACTCAGATGTGAGCTAAACACACAAAGTGATGAATATGGTGTGACTCTCTTTTTGCTTGTATGGAACCTTAAAAAGAAGAAATGGTCACAGAGCATCATACTCTCTGACCCATGATAAGAGAGTTTTATCAACCATTAGATAAGCAGTTTAGAATTTGCTCTGTGTGTCATGACCCCTTTGAAGGTAGAATGATCCTTTCACAGGGGTCCTCTAAGACAATTGGAAAGCAGTATTCACATTTATGATTCACAACCATAGAAACATTACAGTTATTAAGTAGGAATGAAAATAATCTTATGCTTGGGGGTCACCACAACATGAGGAACTATATTAAAGGTTTCTTCCTGATGAGAATCAGGAAGATTGAGAACCACCGACTTCGACAGTTTGGATGACTTGAGTGGCTTAGAAAAGGAAAAAAACTCAAAGAAAGAAAGAAATACATGCAATAGGGCCAACACATAAACCTGTATGTTGTTTTGTGTGACTGGGCCATGGGCCACTGACCTCATCTAAAGCCAAATAAGTGCTGGAAACACTTGTTGATATTAAGGAAAAGTGCATATGGAAAAGATATCATGAGCCTTCTACCGCTGTTGATCAGTTACTGTTCTGTCTTTATTTTTCATTACTCTTTTACATCCCAAATAAAACTGATTTCCATTTTTCTGTTTGTGACAAGGGATGAATGTCTGTCTTGGCCAGAAGGCACTGTCCCCTCCATCTTCATCTGTGTTTTGGAACTACACTATTTCACGGACATATTTCCAGGACAGAGATGATTGAAGTCCACAGCCCACCTCTGGAGAACTCATTTTCCACCACCACCATCACCCCGTGCCCTGAGGGGCTGTATTTGACCAACACAGTAGACTTATTTTTCAGATGTCAAACTGTTCTACACTAAGAAGAGGGCAAAAAAAATCTTTCAATCCTATGTTTAATGAAAAGAAAGAGCCCATCTTAGATGACTTTTTCTTACTGAAGAACATTTGAAATGCATCATTATACCAAGAAACCCATTTTCCTACATCCTGCAGTCTGAAAAGTAAAAATTTCCATTCGTGTATAGCTTTAAACGTTTAAGAAACTTTGACATAGATTTAGGCCTCAAGACAACCTTGGTGGGTCTTAAGGATTGAAACAACCCTGGAATGTTATTCTTGTCTTTGAAGATAGGGAATGAAAAGCTGAATGCATATAGCCTGCCTTGGCCTTATGGAATCATGCTTGTTCAATTCATTGTACAGAAATCAACTTAACCCTTATGTCATCTCAGCATACTCTTGGATCTGGAGTGAGTGCATGTCTAACCACTGTGCTCATTTTACTCATGTTCCCCAAAGTTTACTGTGCAAGCCAGCTCAGATTTGTTACAATGGTTACAGCTCCATTCACTTGAGGATGGAGCCTGGGGTCCTACATCTCTAGCCTGCTTCTGAGTGTTGCTGATCCTTCAGATCTGAAGCTCACACTTCAGAAAAATAAGGCATTCCTATACATGAGCTTAGCCTGCTGTTGTCTCATCCTCCTCTGCAAGGCTTTAAGCTCCACGGGGCCGTGATATATGCATTATTAATCACAACACTTCAAGCACTTAGATCAAGCAATGGCAGGGTATAAAGCTCTCAATAAGTATGAAATGAATGAATGTGCAAATAAGCAAAAAGCAAATAAATGAATAAGTGAGACCCATACCTTCCAGTCCAGAGTCCTTCTACTACATCATGCTGTCATTCACACCCGTGAGCCACATCTACCTTCTGCTTTTAATTGTCAGGTTCATTAAGGTAAACACTATCCATCTTAGAAAACTAAATCTCAGCGATTTGGCATACTAAAAGGCTTCTTGTCTATCCACTTACGGAGAGGGAAAACATTCTCTGAGCCCCTTAATGTCCTAAATCCAACCTGTATCTACTTTTGAAATATGGAACTTTAAAGTTACTTTCAAGATCACATAATTAATCAATAATGGAATCGAAGTAAGATCTGGAAATGACCCACCACTTCCACCTTTATTCCAAGAAGAAGTTTTTGGCTGAGTTCCCCTCCCCAGTAGCAGCATCATGCTGGCCGGACAAGAAAGCCATGGATGTTAGTGGGTGAGCACTCTTCTAGTCCTGCACCGAGCCCCAGGGCCCACCATAACTCTCCACCATACTCTCTTGCAACTGTATTTCTGTTTTTCTATTTTTTCCCTCTGAACTTCTTGGATCTTAGGGTAAATTTTTTTTCATCTACTGAAACCCTAGTCATCTTTAATTTGTAGTTGAAAAGATACTTTCCCATAGTTTTTATCCAGGTCTTCCCAAAATATGTGTCTCTCTTTCCTTGGACCTTTCTGATGCTTGCATTTTCCTGGCCATCTCTAAGACATTCTTCTGTGTGTTTCAGAAATGATGTACTGTGAAGATCCCCACGATCAGGGATCATGAGTCCTCTGGACAATTTACAGAAACCCTCATGTGTAATAATTCAGCTGGCCATGGCATGTCTCAGATGAATTTAAAATGCATACAGTAAATCTAAAGAATGTATCCGAATAGCTTTGCTCTGTGTTTTTTGGACAGAAAGAGCAGCTATAACTCCAAAAGTGAAAGAGAGGGGAAGAGCTGCCAGTGTTCAAAAGCTACAAATATAACGAGAACTGCAGCACAAAATGAAATACTTCTGCTTCATATACTTCCACTGAGCAGCCCTGCATTTTATACACTTCTTCTTTAGTGGTTCAGACATACAGTTCTTAACATCACGTGGAGACTCATAACCTTCAGAATCCAGCATGAATCAGCTGACTGCACTGCACAGAGAATATAAAACGCCATCAAGAATGTCCTAACCGGAACAGTAAACTTTTAGAGTACAAACAACTCATCTGTTAGCAGCCTGGCATTTTGCTGTCTGGAAAGTAAATACATTAGAGAGAGATCTTTAGTGTGATTCTATTACCTGTGTAGAGTCACAATTTTCAATCCTGAGTCTTGGGCAGATAAAGGTAAGAGGCACTGTGACCTGTATCCTTTAAGCAGTTGCAGTAAGTAAACACAAACCCTTGGCCCTGATATAAAGAGTTCCTGTGAACTAGTCCTTGAATCCAAAATAACTGCCTATGTTGACATAGAGTTGTCCTCACCCAGATTCTGAGGCACGGCTCTTGGCTAGACTTGTCTATAGAAAAACATCAGCAACCAACCATATAAATCTGAAGCAAATCTGCGCTTGTGAGCTAACCATTTGGGGTTTTCTGAATCTTGCCTAAGATGGTATGGCCTATTCAGGAGAATTCTGAAGACCCCGATGTCTGAAATTAGCAATGTCTTACCTACTTTGGGTTGGAGAAATATGTTGTTGTTTGTCTGAGCTCTCTGCAGCTGGCACGCTGGCCGAATGCAGTGGGCAACCCGAGAAGGGAGCAGCCAAGAAAGGGGAATCAGGAAATGTAGGCTCTAGAGATTTACCATGAGAAGCTTCCCTCCCCCTCATTCCTTAAACTTCCTACCATCATCCCACAGAGAAGTAGAAAACGGGTGGGTGCAGGATAAGCAGAAACTAAAAGCAGACTTGAGAAAATGTTTCTGTTGCTGAAGAAGAAAAGAAAGATCAGATTAAGAATCTCCCAGCACTCAATACTGAAAACATTGTCTGGCTCAATCTGCCTACTCAGTGTGCCCAAGTACAAATAGTGTTGCTTTGGCCTCAGTTCTTAACAGCAACGTATAAAATATGAACATTTTGGATCATTTTTGGCTGGCATAGTTGCATGGTTGTCCTAAAGATAACGTTCCTTTAAAAGCTGTTCGTTCTAGAAACATGTGGACAGTAGGAAGAAAGTAACATCCAGTTCTGTGGTAATCCTCTCAGAATGCAAGAGTCCTGAGATTAATCCAACAAAACAGTCTTATTGGTTAAACTTAATGATTAACCTATCTATTAAGTTTATATTACCTATTTAAGAGTCATTAAGGGATTTTCATATGGCCTTGTGGCAGACAATACAAAGATGGGTGACATGGTAGTCTATACTTTCAAGACTTGCCTATTGAAGAATTTGGAGGGCTGGCAAGACGGCTCAACAAGTAAAGGTGCTTGCCATCAAGTCTAAAGACCTGAGTTCAACCTGCAGGCTTTATATGATGAGAGGGAAGAGCTGACTCCCATGAGTTGTTCTCTGATACCCACTCATGTGCTACTATTTGTGCATGCACATTCACTAATACATACACACGTACACACACACACACATACGCACATGCACATATACACATATACACATATACATGCATACATACACACACACAAATAGAGGGACACTAAATAAATGCATTAAATGGGCTTTAAAAAGACTTTGTTTAAAGTTTTAAAGAAAGATGGCTACAAGAAAGTGTTTTTACAGGAGGATTCTTATGAGAGAATGAAGACATCTGGTTGGTCAATCTAGGAAAAAGCTGCTTACAGGCATGCCTTGAGTAAATTCCAGATTTGAAGAATGGCTACTTCTTGTCAAATGGAAAGAGATATGGTGCGATTTCATTTAAGAGAGCGATAGAAACAATTGGACACGTGATAGCCGGCATTCGCTAAGATCTTACCTTATGTTAAGCCCTAAATTCTCCACGCACATCAACTCCTGTTATCACAACCACCCTCCACGAAGAGTCTGTGTGTCTCCATTTTGCAAAAGACAAATCTGAAACTGTTGCAGGACAGAAGCACATAGCTAAAAGCGGAGAATCTGAAACTGGCAAGCTTCCAGGGACTGTGAGATGCAGACCTTGAGAATTCAGTGCATATCAATAAATAAAAAGGGCTAAGTCTGGAAATGCGGGTCAGGCTCTCCCAGGGCTCCTGGAGCTGGCTTCCAGACCTGTGCTGGTTGGTAAGTAATAGACAGTCACTAATGTGTTTGTACAGGTTTGCTCATTACCCAAGATGACAGCACTGTGGAGATATCAGGGAGCTGTGGAAAGTAAGGATCACTAGGAACAAGAAACCTCTTCCAGGTTTTAGATAAGGAGTGAACTCACAATGAAGCTTTTGAAAATGAAACAGAGTAAGAAATGTTAGGAGCTCAAGAAATCCAACCCACAAACCCTGTTAACTAATTGGTTGAAGGTTAGAAATCACGATGGAAAAAGAGAAGCTGGCAATGACTTGGAGACGTTAGGGATCTAAGGCTAAACTGGTAATTTCAAAAACAGAAGTCGATAAATAAAGGTTAAAGAGAACACCATAACTACAAATTGCTCCCCATTCCACAGGAACATTATCAGTCTACAAAGAGGGATTTAGGCCGTACTGGGCATGATTCTAGGTCCTTTGCACACAGAACTAATTTAACACATTGAAAACTCAAATGGTGCCTGGTAGCCATGATATCATATTATAATGAAGGAAAGAGCCACATAGTGGGTAAGTGGCTTACCAGAAATCAGAAGACAGAGGAAAGCAGTGGAGAGTGAGTTGAAAACTTAGAAAATCTGAAGTTCTGAGGCCACCTGGAAACATGTCCAACTGTGTTAAAGACAGCCAGACGTGATGGTTCACATCTGTGATCCCAGCTTCTACAAGGTACAGATGACAAGATTGTAAATTCTAGGAGGACCTGAAGTTCATAGTGAGATTGTCACACAAACACACAGAAAACATGGATGGACACACACACACACATACACACACAAACACACACAAATACACACACACAGAGGTGGAATAGAAGGAGGGAAAGAGGGAGGGAGGCAGAGAGTGAGGACAAGTAAACAATGAGGGACATGTCACAATAGGTTTGTCACATTTTTGTGGAATACAAAAAGACGTCGGAATTGGTGAAGAAGCTTGTGCTCATAGAGTGGACTGCCACCCTCTTGTAAACTCTCTGATACCGATGCAGACGCCATCTCCTCTCCCCAGTTTCTTGTGGGGCGTGGGCTTTTCTGCTTGCTCTCTGAAGTCTTCTATTCATTCCTCAGGGGTGATCCATCAATATTGCTGTCATCCATGCACAAGGGCCTCATGCTGCACTCTGTCCTCTAGAGAGGAGCTCTGATCACAGGAATCTGGATGAGGGAGGACTTGGCATGGGTTCCCCCTTGCTTTTACCAAGGCAATCTGAAAATATTTACACACCGAGTTGTTGGCATGTGCTAGAAAGACTGGCTCCTGCTGTGGTGCTGGCTGCAGAGAAATTGTTTTTCATTTTGTTCAATTAGATGCTCCTCCAGTGCATTGAGGTGATGGATTTGTTTGATTTCCCTGTTTCTCTTCATCTTCTTTCAACAGGAAGGAGTTGGAGTGCTTGGGGCCATAAGGAAAAGAAGGCAATGACTAGGAAGAGAAGGTGACAAGGAGAAGTCTTGCAAGGGCAGCCAGTAGCATCAGTGGCTACTTAAGGCACCAGCTGACCTGGGCCTGGCTCTTGATGTAGGGGATTAAGAACAAGCTGAGGAGGTCTTAGAGGGGACAGGCAAAGAGATGTTGCAGCCATTCTGAGTGGCCCATCTTGTGCAAAGCTCCAGGAAACAGGCATGGGAAACTCAACACATCCTGTAATGTTTCAGAAGTTCCCTCAATTCTCTATTCTGCATATTTTCAATTTAATAATTTTTATTTTATGTGCATCAGGTATGAGACTGTCTGATTCTCCTGAAACTGGAGCTATAGACATTTGTGAGGTGCCATGTGTATGCTGGGAACTGAACCTGGCTCCTCTGGAAGAACAGCTAGTGCCCTTCACTACTGAACTGTTTCCACAGCCCCCTATATCCCATATATTCAACCCAGTAGAAATATTGAGTCATCAGAACACTATATTCTCCCTCTCTAAGCCTGGCTCTAATTTGAAACACAGGAGTTAGCACTGTCCCATGTCTGCTGCATCTGTGTTTATACTAAGTAAACACATATTTCAATGTGTGCATCTTTGGTTCACAGAGGCATTGGGACTATGTCGCTAGCACTATGACAGTGTTCTCATAATCACTCCCTTCGCCAAAATTAAAACACTGCCCTTAATGTCCATAAAACAATTGTAGCTCAAAACATCAATAACTGTGCTAACATTTTCCAGTGTCAGAATAATATGCAAACTCCCCAGCTGTCCTCAAACTTTCAGGATCGGATCTAGGATCAACAATATGTTGGAAAGTTATAGCGTCTTCTTATCAAAGGTTTACATATTTGTCTCCCTCCCACCCCCAAAAAAAGAATAGTAGCAATTATGTTTCCACCACAGATTCCTCAATTGAGCATGTATGCACGTGTGTACAGCAATGAGTGTTGCTGGCACCTCCGAATTCTGCCCCATGCTTGCTCCTTCTAAGAACAAGCACTCCTGCCCAGAAGAACCTTTGCTCTGCAGCTGCATAGCAATTTCTGCATCTGTTTTGAATGTCTCGTGATGATCCCATGAGTAGACACCATTCTGTCTGGCTCGTTCTGAGCAACAACTGTGTTTAGGAAATACATCACCGTTATCGCACATATCAGTTTTTGCTGTCTTCTCACGGCTACTGACACTTCATTTCATAACTCTTCTGTTGATGATCAGCTGTTTGGATAGCCCTCCCCCTCTCCCTCCAAGTGCATGTCCAAGTCTGTGCACATTTCTAAGTGTGTTGTCCATTATTTTCTTATTAATTTGGGAATTGGTTTTTCGGTGAGGCTGTGAAGCTGTAAAACACAAACGCATGCTCCCACAGAGACTTGTCTCCTCACTGTCCTCGCTACACACTGTTCTGAGAAGCTCTCATTTTAATGAATTCCAATTTATCAATCTCCACATGTGGGCTATTGCCTTTGTGTCCTTAAAATTTCTGTCTATTCCACAATCATGAACACTGTCCAATACTCTCTGCTGTGAGCGCTGTGGTTTTATTGTTTAACTGTTTACACCAACATTACAATCCACCTAGACCTGATATTTCTATAACAATGTATAACAACGGGGTCAAATCCATTTTCCCCTTAGAGATATCCAGTTGAAACACACCACACAATGGCTACTCATCTTTTTTTTCACGGATCAGTTTGTCTTGTATCAGATGATCACGCATTGGACAGGCCATTTCTAAACTTATCATTTTACTTCTTATTTATTGGCCTCTAGCCAGGACAACACACTTTGGAGTACATGTTAAAATTTGGTAGTATATATGTCTCCTGGGGCTTTGTTTCCAATTAGAAAATTTATATTTTAACTATTCTTGGCTCTTCTTTCTCAATCACAACTAAGATTCACCTTGATGATTTTGAGGTAAAAAACCATTTTGAATCTATAGATCAAGTCTTTTAAACTAACGTCTTCCAACACAATATTGGAATCTACCTATTTCTGTCCATCTGTTTTTGATGTTCTCAGCCATAATTTGCACAAAATCTTTATGTCTTCTCTTAGATTTCGTTCTAGGTATTTGATACTTTCTTGTACCAATATAAATTACATTTTATTTCAAGTTATTTTTGGTGGTATAAAGAAGATTAATATATATCATTTTTTTCTGTTTTTTTTAACTAAATTACTTTTTTTAATTTACATTCCAAAAGTTTTCCCCTTCCAGGTTTCTTCACACTACCCTTTGCCTCTGAGAGGGTACCCCTCACACACACACACACACACACACACACACAACATCCCCCCCCCCTCTCTGGAGCATCAAGTCTCTACAGTATTAGAAGCTAGAAGCATCCTTTCCCACTGAGGCCAGACAAGGCCAGACAATATATATCCATTTCAAATTTAAATATTCATTTAAGTTTTCCTATATTTAGATACTTGGATTGTGGGTTCTTTTATATTTTTGTAGGTTTTATATTTATGTGCCATCCAAGAGTAAAAACAATTCTATCTTATTCTTCCCTAGTCTAATATATTTTTGCTTCTTTAGTGCTCTGGCTATTACCATCTTTTACAATGTTGAAAGGCACGGCATGGCAGAATTTGTATCATTCCAATATCACAGAAATTCTCACTACTCCAACAGAAAGTAGGACAGTTGTGCAGTGCGCTATCATATACTCAGAGGAATTCATTTCTGACCACAGTGATTCTTGCATGTTCATGTTTACACCTGTTTTACTCATGATAATAAGGAAATGGAGCAAACCTAGATGTCCACCAACAGATAAGAAAAATGAGATACACACACACACACACACACACACAGAGAGAGAGAGAGGGGGGGGGGAGACAGAGAGAGAGAGAGAGAGAGAGACAGACAGACAGACAGACAGACAGACAGACAGACAGAGAAAACATTACTCAGCTGTAAAGAAGAGTAAAATCATGAAGTTTTCTTTTGCTCCAGGAAAATGGATGATTTTGCAATTACAGTGTTAAGCCTTATGACCTAAACTCAAGCAGAGAAAAGCGCCATGATCTTCTTCACATATGGATCCTGGTCTTAACACACACACACACACACACACATACACACACGTATGTGTGTCTGTGAAGTATAAACGTCTAGAAAGCAGGCCACAGAGACAGTGTTATGGGATGAGGTGAAGAAGGACAAGGGGTGGACAGAGGACCTCGGCGCCACAGGCTGCTACAAGGAGGGAACACGTTGAAGAAGTGCTACTCCCACACCCACGTGCTGAGAGTCAATTTTGTTGCTAACCATAAAGTGGGAGTTATGTCTGATTTAAAAAAAAAGAAAACAATATCTTTCTGCATCTACTAACACAGCATGTTTTGCTATTATTTTATTTTTAAAATATTTCAACTTCTTTGACAAGCCCCTTAGACAAGAGATTTTAATTTTAAAAGGTGCTCATTAACAACTGTATAGCTACCCAACTTTTATCTCTATATGTGACTTTGCAGGGCATAGATTTAAATTATATTTATAGTTTCAAATATTTTGACAATAGAGTCCATTTTATATATTGTCTATTTTAATATTCATGCTAAATGCAGTTAAATCTTCACATGCTGAATTTTAATTGCTTATAATCATTTTTCTTGATCAATCTTCTTGATAATATTTGTATTCGTTTTTTTTGAAATGTTCATAAATTGACATAATGTATTTTAATCATATCCACTCACCCCTACCTCTCTCCAGCTCCCCATTTGTCCCATCTCCCTTGCTGTCCCTGTTCCCTCCTTGTAGCCTGTGGCACCGAGGTCCTCTGTGCACACCTTGTCCTTCTTCACCCCATCCTCTAACATATCTCTGTGGCCTGCTTTCTAGACTTTTATACTTCACAGAAACTCATGTGTGTGTGTGTGTGTGTGTGTGTGTGTGTGTGTGTGTGTGTTAAGACCAGGATCCATACTTGAAGAAGATCATGGCGCTTTTCTCTGCTTGAGTTTAGGTCATAAGGCTTAACACTGTAACTGCAAAACCATTCATTTTCCTGGAGCAAAAGAAAACTTCATGATTTTACTCTTCTTTACAGCTGAGTAATGTTCTCTGTCTGTCTGTCTGTCTGTCTGTCTCTCTCTCTCTCTCTCTCTCTCTCTCTCTCGGTGTGTGTGTGTGTGTGAATCTGTCTGTCTGTCTGTCTGTCTGTCTCTCTCTCTCTCTCTCTCTCTCTCGGTGTGTGTGTGTGTGTGAATCTGTCTGTCTGTCTGTCTGTCTGTCTCTCTCTCTCTCTCTCTCTCTCTGTGTGTGTGTGTGTGTGTGTGTGTGTGTGTGTATCTCATTTTTCTTATCTGTTGGTGGACATCTAGGTTTGCTCCATTTCCTTATTATCATGAGTAAAACAGGTGTAAACATGAACATGCAAGCATTACTGTGGTCAGAAATGAATTCCTCTGAGTATATACCCAGAGTGGTAATGGATCATTGGTAGATCAGTTTGTAGTTTTTTGGAGTACCCTCCATATTTATTTTCATAATGGGTAGACTAATAATGTGCTCTCCCATCATCAGTAAGCAAGGGATTATTTTATTAGTAGGATATCAATTACACTAATATTTCAAAGAACAAAATTCTGCCTGATCATTTTTCTCTCTGTTTTAAATCTCTAATCTTGCCTTTGTTTTACTATTTTTACTTTGCTTCTATGGTGTATACACTGACTTTCTGTTCTCCTTCCCCTATAATAATGTACCAAGGATATACATCTGCCCTCAACACACATTATTAAATCAAGTAATTTCAATGGGGCGTATTAAGATCCATTCCATGTAAAGTAGTTTATTTATCATTGTTACTTTCTCCTTGATGATGAGTTAGTTCTAAGATTTTAGGGAATTTAGCAGTAGCTTCATTAAGGCTTCACACTTAGTTACAGTGTGCCCAGACCTCAAGCTCCTGATGACTGTAATCCTTGGAAATAGAGATTTCTCTTACAGTATATATCATATTTTCAGTTTTCATAAATGTTTCATATGCATTTGAAAATAGTATGTGCGGTTCCGTTGTTGTGAGCATCACACCATCTATGGTGACTGGGAGTGTTGGAGAATGAAGTGTGAGGAAAGCAAAGATAGAAATAATAGGATTGCTGGTGAGACCATCAGCCAAGGAATGCTGGCAGCCTTTAAAAGTACAACAACAAGGAAACGTTCTAAGAACGCCAAGAAGAAACTCTACAGTTTCATTTTAGCCCATACTATTAATTAACTAATGAGGGAGAGAGAGAGAGAAGAGAGAGAGAGAGAGAGAGAGAGAGAGAGAGAGAGAGAGAGAGAGAACCAAATCAATCGTGAATGAGAAGAATACTAAGAGGGTATCAGAAGTTATCATCATACCATCATACTCAGTTTCAAATTACACCACAGCATGGGGTTGGCAACAGAAAAAACAGAAAAAATAGACACATAGGTCAATAAAATCCAATAAAATTTCGAGTCGTTAGTGAGAGGGCTCAGCAGTTGAGAGCACTGGTTACTTTCCAGAGATCCCTGGTTCAAGTTCCAGCACCCACAATCAAAACTGGAACTCCAGTTTCAGGGAATCTAACACCCTTTTCTAGCTTGACAGACATGACATACAGAGTGTACTCACACACACACACACACACACACACACACACAGAGAGAGAGAGAGAGAGAGAGAGAGAGAGAGAGAGAGAGAGAGAACCAAAATACCTACATACATAAAGATAAATAATTAAACACAAATCTTAAAATAATAACCCAGGTATAATTCCATGTAACTATAAGCATTTTTTTACGATGATACCAAAAATATACTTTGGAGTAAACACAGTATCATCGGCAAACGGTGCTAGAAAGTTGGATTTCAATATGCAGAAATATAAACTGTGTCTTTACATTTCCTTTCACAAAATTCAACTCCAAATGGATCAAGAACCTCAACATAAACCTGATACCCTGACCCTGCTAGAGAAGAAAGCAATATTAACACCACGACTTAGCAGCACATGTAAGGACTTTCTTAAAAAAACTTAGGTGGTCCAGGAACTAAGAGCAGCAGTTGACATGGGATCCACAAAACTAAGACTTCTTTCAGCAAACCAAATAGTTAATTGAGTGAAGAATCAAACTGCCGGATGGAAGAAATAATGCATCTAGCAGAAGATTCACGTCTAGAGTACACTAAGAACTCAGAAAACTAACCACCAAGAAACAACCCAATTTAAAAATGGGCTAAATGATTGAACGAAAAGTTACCAAAAGAAGAAATATAAATAACTGTAAACTCTTTAAAAATCTTTCTGCCTCCATTGTTATCAGAAAGAAGTAGATTCAAACTATGTGAATATGCCAACTCATCCCAGCCAGAATGACTAGCATCAGAACCAAATGACAATAAATGCTAGAAAGAGTGTGGGGGAAAGGGGAGCCTTACACCTTAGTGTTCACTCTTTCACTCTGGTAGTCACTCGGAAAATCAGTCTGGAGTTCTCTCAGGTAACTAGAGAATAATTCTACCACATGGCCTAGTTAGACCACCCCTGGGCTTATATCTCCAGAAAGACTTTCTTTCCCAGATCTCTATTTCTATGACACATCCATACTAATTTCTTCTCTATTCACAATACTTAGGAAATGGACCCAGTCTGAATATCCATCCATTGACAAGTGCATAATAACAGTGTGACATACATACACAATGGAGGCCAAATGCCATGTGCTCTCTCTGATTCGCAGGTCCTAGCTTCAGATTTCTTGTTCTATGTGTTTTATACTAGCTAGATGTAGAAGCTATAAAACTAGCATTGGTGCAGGATACACCCTGAGTGTGTAGTAGAATATAGGTGAGATGAAAGCAGAAAAAGGGAATATGGGAGAAGGGTTCAAGCAGACAGGAGACAGATGAGAGAGGGAGACAAGGGTCTAGAGCAAGAGTTCACCAAAATAATGTGTGCATGAAGAAGCTAAGCTATCTGAGGACCTAGGAAAAGCAATTAGCCAGAAGGAAGGAGTCTAGCAGAACATATGTGATATGAAAGAACAGGGGGTGAGTACTGGAAACTAATGTGACTACTGGGTGGATGGTGGGTAAACCATCACTAAGGATGTATAAAAGATACATATGAAACCTCACAACTTTTTTAAAGATAATTAAAAATGCACATTTTAAAGATTAGAATGAAAGTGCCTCACACTAGTGAAGGACACGGCGCTCAGAAGACAAGGGTTAGTAAATGAAAATCTCAGTGCCAGGCACAGATTATCATTTTATAAGTTATTGGCCAGGGAGGCCTCAGAAGTAACCCCAAGGCAATGCTATTTCTATTGCTATTGGTCACACACAATAACTGTATAGTAAGATGCTATTGATGAAGACACACTTTCCTCTTTGTACTGGCTGTTTTGTTTGTCAACTTGACCCAGGCTGGAGTTATCACAGAGGAAGGAGCTTCAGTTGGAGAAGTGCCTCCATGAGATCCAGCTGTGGGGCATTTTCTCAACTAGTGATCAAGTGGGGAGGGTTCCTTGTGGGTGGTACCATCTCTGGGCTGGTAGTCTTGGGTTCTATAAGAGAGCAGGCTGAGCAAGCTAGGGAAAGCAAGCCAGTAAAATAACATCCCCCCCCCATGACTTCTGCATCGGCTCCTGCTTCCTGACCTGCTTGAGTTGCAGTCCTGACTTTCTTTGATGATGAACAGCTGTGTGGAAGTGTAAACTGAATAAATCCTTTCCTCCCCAACGTATTTCTAGGTCATTATGTTTGTGCAGGAATAGAAACCCTGACTGACACTCTTGAACTAACTAGGAGACTTTTCTTATCACTAGCTTTCATGATGGTAAAAAGTGTTATGCAAGATATTGGGGGAAGTAGGAATTATATGTCTGGACTTACCCACCACTGGACGCTGAAAACTTCACTAGCGACTTTCTTTTCTTTCTTTTTTAAATTGAATATCAGCTTCATTTATATTGCCAATGGTAAAACCTTTCCCGATATCCCCCCTACTCTAAGACCCCCAGCCCCTCCACCTTCTCCTTCCCCCTGGCTCCACGTATATGCCCCTCCACCCAAGACACTCCCACCTCCCCCTCCCTCGGTTTCCCTTTGTTGTGGCCTCTGTTGAGACTTTACCTGACCAAAGACCATTCCTCCCACTGATGCCCAACAAGGCCTTCCTCTACCACATTTTTGGCTGGAACCATCTTTGCTCCTTGTTTGATGGTTCAGTCCCTGGGAGTCTTGGGGTGTCTGGGTGGCCAAAATCATTGTTCTTCCCATGGGGCTGTAAACCCCTTCAGCTCCTCTGGACCATCCTCCATTGGGGACCTCATGCCCAGTCCAAAAGTTGGCTGCTAGCATCTGCCTCTGTATTTGTAAACCTCTGCCAGGGCCCCTCCGGAGACAACCATCACATGCTCCTTTTTGTATGCACTTCTTGCCATCTATAAGAGTGTTGGGGTTTGGTGACTGTTTATAAGATGAATCCCCATGTAGGGCAATCTCTGGGTAGCCTTTACTTTCAGTCTCTGCTCCACACAATGTCTCCCTTATATTGCTCCTGTGAGTACTTTGTTCCCTTTCTTGGAGGAACCAAAGCACTCTCATTTAAGTCCTCCTTCTTCTTGAGCTTCCTGTGCTTAGTGAATTGTAATTTGTTTATTTTGAGCTTTTGGGCTAACATCTGCTTATTAGTGAGTGCATACTATGTGTGTTCTTTTGTGATGCGACTTTCCAAACAAGATGAAAGAGTGACGTAGTAGCAGGACTGTTTATGGTGATAACCAACTATCTTTTATTTTAAAGATTTATTTGTTTTATGTAAGTACAGTACCACTGTCTACAGACACACCAGAAGAAAGCATCAGATCTTATTACAGATAATTGTGAAGCACCATGTGGTTGCTGGGAATTGAACTCAGGACCTCCACAAGTGCAGTCAGCATTCTTAACCACTGAGTCACCTCTCCAGCCTGATAACCAACTATCTTAATTAGATCTGAGGCTGGCTTCACAGAGAAAATTTCTGCCTTATACTGTCAGCTTGGTTAAAAAACATAGCTCAAGAAGTCACATGTTCTAGAGGAGACCCTGTTGCTATTACTTTTCTAATGGTCATGTTGCCAAACATCTTCAAAGTATTCATGTTTATTTATATTCATAAACTTGTGGATAGATTTGAGACACTTCTTATTCCAGTGGATAGTGCTTTAATACACAGACACATGACTGTTTCAAGGGCTGAGAAAAGTGTCTGTGAAAGCTCAGCTCTGGTTGAGACATCTGTATCAACCCTGAAAAAGGGCAAATGGTGCTTATGCACACAGATAAGCCCTAGAGGAGCCAGCAAAGTTAACCTTGCTGGCCTCCTTCAAAGAAAAGTGATGTGTATCCTCTCCTTTTCCTGAAATGCTGATAATGAATGTAGTTTACACTTAGTGATCCTTTGCTATCTGATGAGCCAGGCTTGACCTGTATCTTCCAGAATTTATATTCTACTTATCCCAGACTCTTTCCCGGTAAATCCTTCAGCCTTACTTCCAGGCCATAAAGCTCTTCCTTGTGAGAGATGGCCTTTACACTTTACAACAGCCTAAGTGACTTCTAGGTCATCTTAGAACCAGACCAACTCTGACTCCCACAGGCATTACGTATATGAGATGGTCTTTGCACTTTACAGCAGCCTAAGTGTCTTACTTCTATGTTATCTTAGAACCAGGCCAATCCCGATTCCACAGGCTTCACGTATACTTCAGTCATTCTCCCTATACCTTTATCTTGAGCATTGTTTCTAAGTCAACAAGAAGCTATCTTACAGATGAAGCCATGTGACATTTGTGAAGAGCCTTAATGCAAGTGCATCTGAAACTTCGCTGTACTCAGGGGACTGAAAACATTTTCCAAAATTGTGCTATGCTTAAATATGGCAAATATATATGTGTGTGTGTGTGTGTGTGTGTGTGTGTGTGTGTGTGTGTGAGAGCTGATGTCAGATTCTAAAGTTGTGGTCCAACATGGATACCAAAATCAGGCTGAACTGAGTTCATTCTTGTCTTCTTATGGTTTGTTTCCCTCCTAATTCTAAAGTTTTCAGGGACCCTCTATACAAGCCCACCTCCAACCTACAGATGGCTCAGAGAACATCAAGAAAAGGGAGTCAGAGATTAAGTGGGAGCTGTAGGGTGGGGATGGGTGTTAGGAAGTGCTGTCCCCTGGACCTGACATAAGCATGGCACAGAGCTGTGGCCACCTACACAAGACCTGCAGAGATCAAGCCACTTAAAACATTTCACCACGGAGCAAGGAGTTCTCAGGGCCCGACTCTTTGTTGACAGGCAGTTGGCACTTGATGGCTGCTGGAGGAAAGCAACTCATTTTCTATTAGAAGTGGTTTCCTATGTGTACACGAAAATAGGCAGCACAGACTGAACTCAATGGGGAAAATAAATATGTATGAAAGGAGGTGATGAAGTTGGGAAGATGTGATGAAAGGCCCTGGGAGGAAGGGGAGTTAGAAAAGAGATATACTGGTCCATATATGTATGAAATTTTTCAAAGGATACATAAATTTTCATTAATTTTGTAGGGATTTTTGAATAAAGTACTATGAGTACATTTGTGCGTCTTGAAAACACTTCGAGCATCACAGACAAAACAGCAAACACATTTAATATACTGCTAGGAACATTTTTATTTTCAGTATCTTTATACCCTCTTCCCGAAGTTCTGTCTCTCCTAACATGGAAACCTACGTTTCTCTGTTATGATCTTAAAAATAATTTATTTTATTGTAATGATTCCAACTTATACCTTGAATTATCAGCTGTAATAAATTGGTACTTGTCTTAGATACGGTTTAACACTGTGAACAGACACTACAACCATGGCAAGTCTTATAAAGGACAACATATATTTGAGGTTGGCTTACAGGTTCAGAGGTTCAGTCCATTTTCATCAAGGTTGGAGCATGGCAGCATCTAGGCAGGCATGGTGCAGGCAGAGCTGAGAGTTCTGTATCTTCGTCTGAAGGCTGATAGTGGAAGACGAAGGGAGCTAGGATGTAGGTCTTAAATCCCAGGCCCACAGTGACCACTTTCTCCAACAAGGTCACACCTCCAAATAGTAGCACTCCCTGGATCAAGCGTATTCAAACCATGACACTACTACTTCTACTTCCCAAAGTATAATAATAGGATTGCAAAAAAATTAGCATTATTTCCTCATCTAATTTCATTTTCAGAATTTTATTTTTGCTAATTAATATTTAATTAGATTAATATTAGATTATATATTTTAGATTTTATATTTTTTGGAGAGGGAACTTTGCACAGAACCCTGGCTCTCCCAGAACTCCCTTTGTAGGCCAGGCTAACCTTGAACTCACAGACATCCTCTTGACTCTGCCTCTTAGATGCTGAGATTAGGAACATGTGCCATTATACCTGGCCTCATTTAGAATTCTTATATTCAATTTTAGGATGCTTGTTTAAAACCATGGGTGTGATGTTTAGAGATGAAAATAATATAATATAAATTTTTATTCCCTCTTACTCAATTTTACTTACAAAAACAGAGGCAAATACAAAATAATTTGTGTTCCAATTAGCTAAGCCTATTAGAAAGACACAAATGCATAAGTGGCTTCACTTCAAACACTTATAGCTCAGTGCACCATGTATAACACAGGGCACGTGCACGCGCACATGCACGCGCGCGCGCGCGCGCGCGCGCGCGCGCGCGCACACACACACACACACACACACACACACGCAGGTGTTTAGTGTTACAGCTTCCTGTCAATTTCAAATAACCTCTGCCTTAACTTAATAATAATATATAAGCTGCAACTCCCCTTAGGTTGACTTACACTTTGTATTTGGGTTGTTGTTTGTTTGTTGTTGTTGTTTTTTTTTAATCAGGCCTTTTGCAAGGTAAAAATGGAACATTTATCTTTGGTTTTGTGGACTTTTAACTACTTTGTGTGCAAAACTGTGCTCACTATAGTTTTTACTAGGTTTATGTGTGTTGTTTTGTGTCAGCAATGACATTTCAAATGCTGTGAACTTACAGGCATTTTGCTCTGAGGCTTGTTTCCTCTCTGTGAATTTGCAAACTTTGTTCTTAGGAATATATTCTCAGCAAGTGGTGCTCCGTTGTTCCTTTTCTTCTGGTTTCGTGTTTGTTTCCTCTGAGATACCTTATACCCGAAACACTCCCTGTAGTTTCTATGTGCTTACCTACCTCAGTTTTGTTTTATGTTTCTGTTGTGCTTCTCTTTGCCTAGAATATCTTTATTTTAGCTTCACTGTGAATGACATGTTTGCTGGTTACAGAATTAGAAGTCCTCAAGTATCTCCTGCTTCTGTTATTTCTGCCAAGAAGCTAGGTGTTACTTATGATCTTACTCTTTGGAAATCATATACTTATTTTCCCTCTGTATACCAATATTTTATCCATGTGTTTGTGATGTTCTTCAATAATTTATCTGTGATTTCTTTGTATATACTCTTCTATGGATATATGATTGTATGAATTGATATCTTATATTGGTTTCTGAACAATGCTTTTCTATAAAGTTGACATTGAATGTATACTGAAGTTAGTCACATGTCTACCCTTCTAGATCTCTCTGCATATTTTGCATCACAGTGCATAAATCTACCACAAACACTTCTAACCTTCCAATCTAAGTATTTTCTTCTTGCCATCTTCTAGCTTATAGGTCTCTCTTTAGCTATATCCAATACTGTGTTACATTCAAGTCATAACAATAGTGTTTAGTTTTTATATGTACTTATCTGTATTTTCCATTTGATCTTTAATAATTTTAATCTCACATAATTTTTATCTGCTCATTTTTACTGACTATTATATCTCAGTTGTTTGAAGCTGCATCAATAACCTTTAAAACTAGTATTTTTTTCAGAACCCCTTCTCATTACTAATCACAGAACTCCAACCTTTTATAAAACTTGTCCTTTTAGCAATGTTTTTGCTTCTATTCTTGGCCTCTTGTCTTGCATATCACAAGCAGCAAATGTTTCAAAAGTTTGGCTCATGTTTCAAAAGTTGCACCTTCCTGACTTCTGATGTCATGAATTTCTGAGCTCTGGCTGCCATAGCAACACAAAATCCTAGGTTCTCACTCCCATTCTCATGCAGATGTCGACAGTTTTGATAGCTTCATTAGCTGCTAGTGTCACCCTAATGTCGAGCTCACCCCACATGCCATCCCTTCTCTCTGTGATCTAGTCCCCAGACCTTGACTACTAAGCACCTCAGTACCTTACAACAGCTCACTTATGCATCTCATGTGGCTGCTCTCCTCAAGAGCATCTGTTTGCTATAAAGTCTCTTGGATACTTAGTAGTAGATTTTTTTCCCCTGCAACCTCTGATAGGTTGATATCGCCACTGGCCCTGTGGCTGTCCAGTAGCCTAGCCAGCTCCTATGTCTTCCTATTCTCCAACAATTATAACTACTCTTCTAGCATAGATGGAGGAAGGAGGCGCTGAGATGCTACACTCAAGGAGTTTAAGACTCAGAACTCCATTTCCATTTGCTGTCAGTGATATTTCCTAGAAATTGACGTACTCTGTCTTCTAACCAGTGGTAAGCATACTTTAATCACACACAAACACACACACACACGAAATGAATAAAGCCCAAGTCTATATTAGCTACCATCCTTGAGAATGTAACAATTAACAATCAGTTCCTGACTCATTAAACACTGGGGACAAGTGAAGTCAAAACTTTTCTGCCTCCCTTACAGACCAACTAGGACCAGTGTTTGATTTTATGATTTTATACAAGTTAAACCTTTATAGAAAATAGAAGCCTGTTTCTCCTTCAATACAGAAGTAAAGATGCCTGCCTCCTTTGTTCTTTGTGGATGCTAAATAAGGACAAAACAGGTAAACAACTTAGTACAGTGTCTGGCACATTATGCACACTCAATAAATGTTAGCAGTTTTCATTTTAATCTTGGTCCAATAACACTCTAGTAGGGGCAGTACAGAGGCACCGACTAGAAGGAGGGAGATATCCAAATACATTTGATTTGCTTTACTTGTTAGCTCTCAGACTGGAAGAGAGAACAGAAGGTTCATTTACGAAACTCTTCTGCTTCTGCCTCTGACACACTCAAGGTCTGCAAAGCCATATATATGATGGGAAAGAAAAGAAGCAGATCTCCTGCATTGAGATTAAAGGAGCACTTATATTAACTATGTGCAAGTCATCTTCGGTGGCGCTTCTGTAGGTGCCTGTTTCTACGTCTATCACTGTCACTAATTATTTATAAATATTATTAAATTCTCCTACATTGCAGTCCAGGAAGGCAGCCAGCATGTGAGTTAAGGTCAATAGAAGGGCTGTTACTGCATTTCTTCTGAATACTTCCATCATGTGTTCTTCCCCAGTGCCTCTGGAGTCTGTAGAATTGTTATCACAATTTTATAGATTACGAATGTGAGATACAAAGAGATTAAATAACTTATCGAAGTCATGCAGATAAAAACTAATGACTTATCCTCTGGGTGCTCACAATCTGTGAAATAGACAGTTTTTCTAACAGAGCGTTTTTAAAATTCTATTAAATTTACCGTTACCCAAAAGCTAGCAAGCATGTGGGCAATTGGAAATTGACTTGATATTCAATTTTCATTTAAGCATGTAGAGTTGTGTATCACAGCCTGCAACAGTGTCTGTGGTCTTCCTGATGTCTCGTGATTTAGCTGCAGAGCAAATACTATCAGTTTGCTTGTCTACATAATTGTAACAGCCTTTAATAAAGTAAAGCAGATTCTCTTAAAATGCTATTAGGAAAACTATTTCTGTGACTTTTAAAAGAAATCTGTGAAGTGTGTTAATGGCAGTCTAAGTGAGTTAACTGACAACCTCCCTAGAAATGGTGCTAAGGAAACTGAAATATATTCTCTCCCATTAGCAAAATCACCAATACAATCAAGACCATACTAGCAAGACAGATCAGAGGGTAAAGGCATTTGCTGCCAAGCGTGACAACCCGAGTTTGATTCCAGCAATCCACATAACAGAAAAAGAGAATCTATCTTCGAAATTGGTCTCTGATCTCCAGTTATGCAACACACACACACACACACACACACACACACACACGCACACACAATCACAATAAATAAATAAATAAATAAATAAATAAATAAATAAATAAATAAATAATGATAGATAGATAGATAGATAGATAGATAGATAGATATAGATAGATAGACAGACTATTTTGGTACAAAACATTTGAGAATACTTAAATACTATAGAAAACTTAAAATTAAGTACAATTCCTAGGAACATATGATTTAGAACACTGCTAATTGATTTTCAATCTGGTGAAGATTATTCACCACACATATGCATGATATGATCTCCAGGCTTGAATGCAGTCATGCTTGACGTAATGGATGAGTCCCAAGAGAATACATCTGTCTCTAGGTTTCAATTGGCCAATGCGGCAACTTTTAGAAAATAATATAAATATTTGTTAAAGAGCTCATTCGTAGGGAAGCAAAGTCCATTAAAGAAACATTAGTGGCTGGAACTGAAAAAGGACAGCTTCCTAGAGCTGCCTGTGATCTTGGCTTTCCTGGGAACCCTTGGTGCAGAAGGAAAGCATTTAACCAACAAATATTCACAAACAAAGGTCTGAGATTTCCTCTAAAGGGCAGCTTTGCCTGAGGGCTAGATGACTTCATGATGCTTTTATGGTGGTATATGCTTTCTCCTGTTCCTCTTACTGTTTCCATGCAGAGGCATAATAATAACTATAAATGTTTTAAGAATTAATAACTTCAGTACCCAGAAGCTTGCTCACAGTTTAAGGTCAATGCCTAACTGATAGTTGAATAAATAATCAAGCACTGTGTAAGGCCCTTGTATGGTTCTCGCTGGAAAGCAAGGCTGGATAAAAGGACCACCAGCCATGGAGCACAGGACCTGACAATCACCCAGTGACCAGGACTTAATCAACTACTAACAGAGGACCTTAATTTCCACATGTGAAAAACCAACCAGAAAAGCTCAAATATCTCCTTTTACTTTAAAATCATCTTATTCCGCATTGGTCTTAAGTTGAAGAAAGAACAGTCACTGTCTCTGGGAAAGAGAAAGCAGAAATACAAGAAGCACACAGGCATATTCACTGCAGGCTTTTCTGAGAGGCTCTTCTGGAGAGAGGTGGATTTGAACCCTCACTAGATTCCTGTCCCTCCTGGAAAAAACACCTTCATCCCATAGAAGTTCTGGGGCCAGGATGCTGCGGTCAAGGCGTCAGCTGGCCTAAAGTTCCTTCAGAGCTCACATGGAAACCACACTGCTCATCCAGGAGCCCTACACCTATGTCTCTCTGACTTGTGCATTCTCTTCCCTGTGTATCTCCCATGTCTGCCCCTCCTGATAAAACTTGTCATTGGATTCACAGCCCACCCAGATAATTCACAATGATATCTTCCCCATAGTTGGGCTAGGATTTTTTTTTAGTATCCATTATTATTTTTTTATTCAATATATTTTTTATTTACATTTCAAATGATTTCCCCTTTTCTAGCCCCCCCCACTCCCCGAAAGTCCCGTAAGCCCCCTTCTCTCCCCCTGTCCTCCCACCCACCCCTTCCCACTTCCCCGTTCTGGTTTTGCTGAATACTGCTTCACTGAGTCTTTCCAGAACAAGGGGCCACTCTTCCTTTCTTCTTGTACCTCATTTGATGTGTAGATTATGTTTTGGGTATTCCAGTTTTCTAGGTTAATATCCACTTATTAGTGAGTGCATACCATGATTCACCTTTTGAGTCTGGGTTACCTCACTTAGTATGATGTTCTCTAGCTCCATCCATTTGCCTAAGAATTTCACGAATTCATTGTTTCTAATGGCTGAATAGTACTCCATTGTGTAGATATACCACATTTTTTGCATCCACTGTTCTGTTGAGGGATACCTGGGTTCTTTCCAGCATCTGGCAATTATAAATAGGGCTGCTATGAACATAGTAGAGCATGTATCCTTATTACATGGTGGGGAATCCTCTGGGTATATGCCCAGGAGTGGTATAGCAGGATCTTCTGGAAGTGAGGTGCCCAGTTTTCGGAAAACTTATAATGTCTGCAAAGCCTCTTTCCCAAATAAACTAAGGCACACAGGTTCCAGAGTGAAGATACATTCCTTAAAGCCCAAAAGAAAGGGTCTGTAACTCTACCTTTAATTCTCATGTAGTGGACTAGATCTTCAGAGATGACCTCTGGCCCCTCTGATTTACCATATCTATTTCAAATTCTGTTATTTTCCTTACCGGTGCCCTTTGAATTTCAGTCCATGCAGGATTTCTGCTCGTGGGATTGTGTTTTTCCACAAGTAGATCAGCTTGAGTCCCCGTTTGCTGTTCCACGGGTCATCCATGTCCCTTTCACATGTGAGCTGAAGATACTATAAGGTTTCAATTATATGTGAGGAGAGATCAGGCTGTGTGCTCATGCATGTTTGTGGGATAGTACACACACACACACACCACACACACACACACACACACACACACACGTGCTTTTAAGCACATGTGCACAAATGTGCATAGACCAACCTTAACAATAACAAATGGTATTGCCTGAAGTTTATTAAAATCATGACTTTAAAGATTGAGAGATGACTTAGGTGTCACTCTTTAGGATTATATTTTGAGATGTCTCTAGAGACATATCCCTCTCTTCTTTACCTCTCGCTCTCTCTCTTTCTCTCCCTCTCTCTTTCTTTCCCTCTCTCCTCTCTTTCTCTCCTTCTCTTTCTCTCCCTCTTTCCTTCTTCTTCTTCTCTTTGCCTGCCCTGAGACCTGAGACTTGCTGATTCAGGCTAGGAAGATTTACTAGTGAGCCCAAGGTCTCTCTGTCTCTTTCTCCCCAGCTCTGGAACTATAAGCATGTACCACTGTATCCAGCTTTTTCATGGGTGCAAAAGATCAAACTTATCCGCATGCTCCAACAAAGATTTTTACCTACAATGTTATCACTTAACCCCTAAAGTTATGTTTTAATAAACTGTAAACAATAGCTTTTCTGTTCATTATGACTAAAGTTGTCTTCATCTCCCATCTGTAATCTTTTCAGGAAATCTTTATCAGTTCACGTTTAAGAAACTGCCTTGACATTACTAGCTGGAAGTGACATGGATGGTTTTAGTGGCACCTCCAAGGATTCATGGGTTGGAAGTCTGTTTCCTCATGAGGCAATGTCAGGAAGTGGTATAGACCGTTATGAGGTGAAATCTAGAAGAAACTCCTTAGCTCATGAAGGATTCTGCCTTGGAAGGCATTAAGATGCTTCGTGTGGAGCAAATTGGCAAGTTCTCATGACACGAGAGCAAATCTGGCACTATTCTTCATTTCTAGTCCCCTATGTCTAAATGCCATCTCTCTTCCACCCTTGCTAGCTTCTGCTATTGCATGCCATCCAACCCTAACAGATCCCAAGCAAGTCGGGCTCCTGTATGTTGGGGGCTCAGCTTGAAAACTGAGAACTCATAAGCCTACAATAAATCTACAAGTGGCAAGGGCTCTCCCTAGCTAAATCCACCAGTATAACACGATTCTCTCAAATATCCGAGGCTGAGAGCATGGTGCTACCTCCAGCAGAAAATAAAATTGCGTAAAGTTGATTCGATCTGGGGAGTTCAGGGAACTGGGAGTAAGCAGTTTAGATAAAGTAGAAGGGGTTGGTGCTGCTTTGTGCTTAAGTTTGGCTGGGTAAGTATAGTTAGTCTCTGAAGGACACTGAGAGACAGATATGGTGTGCAAGCTTAAGGCCACAGGCAAAGAGAAGCCAATAAAAACCCTGATCCAAAATGTGGCAATAATAAAAGCAATATGGAGTCTCTTCATGGTGGAATACAGGATGAGTGGGAGCTGGACACAGAGCAAAGCAGGTGTACCCGCAAACCATTGATATGGAGGTTCAAGTGTGGTCCAGAATGGGCTCACACAAAGAGGACATGCAGAAACGCTGACTCAGTGTTGCCATGATCTTCATTTCCTATAGTGCCTTAAGACATAGCCTATTTAACCAGTGATGAATTTGTTGATATGTAATAGTGGGAAACTGACTAATTATACTTAACAAAAATCCCTCTACAGCAAGACCTGTACAAGATGGAGCAATCAATTTTTCCCAATGGGTGGAAGGGCTCATGAAGTACCACCCCTCTTCTGAGGAGATCGACAAGTTAATGGTTGCTAGGAAACAGAGTTACTTCCTTCTGCAGTGTAGCCACTGGCATGTGAACATGCTCCCGTAAATTACTCCTACCCACCTATGTTAAGTTAAAGTCACGATTTTAAATTTTAAAACATCAAAATATGTACAGGGAGAAAATTGTTGAGAAGAAGTTATTAGCAAGAAGTTGGTGCGAGATTAGGGATGATAGCAGGGTGTGTGTGAAGATAACCAAGAAATATTACATACATGCATGGGTGTGTCCAAGAAGAGTAGGTTTAGTTTTTAAAGCTGTGCAGCAGTGCAACACATTGGAACTTTTGTGTCTTTCAAAGAAATTAATAAGGAAGGGAAAACTTATGTCATTGCACAAGTTGGCTGGCAGTCAGGTTGAGAGGTGTGCCTGAAATTTCATATGTTTTACCAATAACAGCTGTGTGGATTTTAACACCCCCCCTTTCTCCCTGTCCTGTCCTTTAATTTCCTTAGTCATTAAACAGCAATTTCCAAGCCTAACTATAACAACATGGTCAAATTTAAACAACCATGAAAAGTCCGTTGAAGTTCTCATAATTTTCCATACTGGTGTGAGTGCAACGTTTGGGTTTGGTGAGTAAGTGAAACTGGAGCGATCATGCATCTAAAGGAAACTTTCTTTTAGTGTGCTACAAGGATGCCTTCCCTGACACCCTGAGTCAGGTCTAACAACAGAAAACAAATTGAAGTAGCAGCCCATCTGAATGCTAGCTGCTTCACTGTCAGCATCAGAGAAAGAACTGCAGGGGATAAGAGAAAGAAGGGGGATATTGGGATATTAGCCTAGAAGCTTGGAATACCCAAGACACAATGCACATATCAAATGGTGCCCAAGAAGAAGGAAGGAGTGGCCCCCAGTCCTGGAAAAGTTCAGTGCAGCAATGTCAGGGAATACCAGGACAAGGAAGTGGGAAGGGGTGGATTGGGGAACAGGGGGAGGGAAGAGAGATTATGGGACTTTCAGGGAGGGGGGAATCCAGGAAAGGGAAAATCACTTGAAATGTAAACTAAGAGGGGCCCTGCCAGAGTCTTACGAATTCATAAGCAGAAACTAGCAACCAAGCTTGGACTGAGCTTGGGGTTCCCAACGAGGATCTAGAGGGTTGTCCAGAGGAGCTGAAGGGGTATATAGCCCCATGGGAAAAACAATGACTTCGGACACCCAGACACCCCAAGACTCCCAGGGACTGAATCATCAACCAAGGGGTATACATGATTCCAGCCAAAAATGTGGCAGAGGAATGTCTTTTGGGGCATCAGTGGGAGGAGTGGTCTTTGGTCAGGTAAAGGGTCAATAGAGGCCACAACAAAGGGAAACAGATTGGGGGAGAAGTTGGGGGGGAGGTGGGACTGTGTTGGTAGAGGGGCATATACATGGAGGCAGAGGGAGGAAAGAGGCAGAGGTAGGAAGGAGGGGTAGGAATTGTTGGGGAGGGGGGCTTTTGGGAGGGGTAAATTGGGAAATGTTTTACCATTGGCAATGTAAATGAAGAAGATACTCAATAAAAAAATAAAATAAAAAATAAAAAAATAAAAAATAAATAAAAAAATAAAAATAAAAAATAAAAGAGAAGAGAAGGAAGGGGAGAAATTGGAGTATCTTTTTTTTGCAGATGATGTGATCCTACCCCTGAAAGACCATAAGGACTCTGCCAGAAAAATTAAAATATCTTATAAGTACATTAAGCTACGTAGTATGATACATTAATATGTGAAAAAACAAGATTTGTTTCTATATAACAAAGATGATCTTGCAGAAAAATGAAATAAAATGGATATTCCCACTCATATTACCTTCAAATAAATTATAAAGTGCCTAGAAATTAACTCAACCAAGGAGGTGAAAGTGGTCCCTAATGAAAACTATAAAACAAAGAAAAGAGAAACTGTAAAGGACATCAGAAGGTGTAAGCCACCGCTCCCCCCCCACACATACACACACCTCATGTACCTGAATTGGCAGAACTAATATTGTTAAGATCACTGTGTTATCGAGAAAAATTTACAGATTTAATGCAATCTCATGTATATCATAATGACATTCCTTGTAAGAAATAGAAAGGGGGAAACTCCTAAATTTATATGGAAGCATGGAAGACCTGAAATAGTCAATGTCACCGTAAGCAGAAAGGACAAGACTGGAACTATCACCATGCCTGAGCTCAAATCATACAACAGAGCCATAGTAACAAAAACTATGCAAGTTAGAACAAAATTGAGATTTAGGTAAACTGAGTAGAATCAAGGACCCAGAAAGAAATCCACACAGCCATAAGTATGTCTTTCACACAAAAGTACCCAAAATATTTTTAAGGAAAAATCCTGCTCCACAAACTTATCCAGATAGCAAGTACCAAGACCTCAGATTTCCCTCAATGGAGAAATGGATACAGAAAATGTAGTCTATATACACAATGGAGTACTATTCAGCCATTAAAAACAATGTATTCATGAAATTCTTAGACAAATGGATGGAATTGGAGACGATCATCCTAAATGAGGTAACCCAGTCACAAAAGAACACTCATGGTATGCAGTCACTGATAAGTGGATATTAGCCTAGAAGGATGGAATACCCAAGCCACAATTCACATATCAAATGAAGCCCAAGAAGAAGGAAGGAGAGCCCCCTGGTCCTGGAAAGGCTCAGTGCAGCAGTGAAGGGGAATACCAGAACAGGGAAGCAGGAAGGGGTGGACTGGGGAACAGGGGGAGGGAAGAGGGCTTATGGGACTTTCAGGGAGGGGGAATCCAGGAGGGGAAATCATTTGAAATGTAAATAAAGAATATATCAGAAAAGAAAAAAAGAAGAGTAACTTGAGATACACCACTTTTGTCCTGCACAAAATGTAGTTCAAAACTAGGTCAAAGACTTTAATGTACGACAAAGAACTTCAAAGTACTAGAGGAAAACACTTCAAGATGCATTATTAAAAGTATTAATAATTATTAATTAAATTATTAATATAAAAATGCATATCAAAATACTTTGCGAAGAAAGCTTCCTTAGCAAATCAAATCACCCTGAGAGTTGACAAATAAGATTATCTGAAAGCTTTCTGTGCAGCAAAAAAGACTAAAGAGATGAATAAGACAAAGAATTCATATCCAACCTATAGAAGAAAACTACAAAGTTAAATACCAAAAATTTCTAATCATCCAATCAGTGAATGAGCTGATGACCAGAATAGACAGTTTTCAAAAGAGAAATGCAAGTGGCCAAAAACACCTTTAAAATGTCTTCAAATGCTACCTTGAAGTTCCCACTCTCCCCAGTCAAATTGTTAACATTGAGCATCAAGAGAGCAAGGAGCAGCTATATCAGGTTCCTTTCATTCTTTCTTAGTATCCACAATAGTGTTGGAGTTTGGTGATTGTGTCTGGGATGAATCCCCACATGGGACAGTCTCTGGGTGGCCTTTTCTTCAGTCTCTGCTCTGCACTTTATTTCCATATTTGCTCCTGTGAGTATTTTTTCCCCTTTCTAAGAAGGACTGAAGCACCCATACTTTGGTCTTCCCTTTTCTTGAGCTTCATGTGGCCTTACAAATACAGAGTCAGATGCTCACAGTCAACCATTGGACAGGGTCCCCAATGGAGAAGTAAGAGAAAGGACTGAAGGAGCTGAAGGGGTTTGCAAACCCATAGGAAGAATAATAATATCAACCAACCAGACCCCCCCCAGAGCTCCCAGGGACTAAGCCACCAACCAAGGAGTACATATGGCTCCAACTGCACATGTAGCAGAGGATGGCCTTGTCAGGCATCAATGAGAGAAGTCCTTGGTCCTATGAAGGTTTGATGGAAGCCCCAGTGTAGGGGAATCAAGGGCAGGGAGGTGGGGGTGGGTGGAGGGAGGAACACCCTCATAGAAGCAGGGGGAAGGGTGAACTCTTACATGGTGTTGGTGTGAGTTTACACTGAATGTGGCCACTATGGAAGTGAACATGGAGGTTCCGCAAAAAGCTAAAACTAAATCTCTACATAAACCAGCTATCCTATGCCTAGAAACATACCCTAAGAATTCTTAAATCCATATATCAGAAATCCTGGCATACTTATGTTCATTGTTGTAGTGTTCACAACAGCTAGGAAACTGAAGCCGTCTAGATGTGCAAAAGCAGAGAAGCTGATAAAAAATGTTGCATGCCTACACAAAAGAATATTATTCACCAAGAACGAAAACTGAGATCATAACATGTATAGAAGAATGGATATGATGGTTCATTCAATGTTACATAAAATAAACCAGACCCAGAAATACAGATGCCTCTTTCTCTCTGTCATATGTAAAATCTAAATGTGCATGTGCATGTGTGTAAATTAAAAAGGAGACCATGGAACAAAGAGACTGAAAGGAAGAGAGGAGTTATGGGGGAAACAATAAAGCAACAAACATGTGTCAAAAGAGAAGGGGACAGCAAGTGAGACAAGTAAAAGAGAGTCTGGGCAAAAGGTGAAGAGCAGCAGGGTTGGGAGAGAGACCAGAGTCCCTTGGATTTTATGCATAAGAATGCCATGTGAAACACAAAGTCTTTGATCCATCTTGAACTAATTTTTGTGCAGCTTGAAAGTGACAATCACATTGTAACACAGAAAGATGACACAGTAAGTCTCAGAAAGATGTGGTGGGAAGCCCGGTGCCATCCGGCATCACCAGGTGCTTCACTCTTAAACCTGTAGACACTCACACAAAAGCCAGAAGATCAGGGAGAACTTCCCTGAGTATGACCCTGTCTCTAGATATGCAAAGACAAAAACACTTAGTGAAAAGCCATGGCATTAGACAGTAGGCAAAGGCCTGTTACCAGAGATCAGGTACAAGGAATCAAGTATTATGATGAGCAAGGAAGGAATCTTGACATTGATCCTGATTTTAAAAACTTAAGTTGGACAACCTCAATCAATTATAGCTCTGGGCTACATGATCTCTTGGTAAGATTGTTTTTCTAATCTTCTGTGACAGAGGTTATGTTTATATGTTTCATCTTGTTTGGGGGAAGACAAGCAGTATAGCCTGTCAGCTTCTCCTTGAGTCCTGAGTCTATCATGCAATTAATTAGTCATTGCTCCCAGCTCCGCATCGTCCTCAGGTTTGATGAGTGTGTTTTAAAATGTTGCCACAGGTTGATTCAAAGTTATGCAGAAGCCCCTGGCATGGCACGTGCCTAAAATATGCTTCTAGGAGACAGCTCGCTTCAAAATCACTTCATACATTCTCAGGGTATCCTTTTACAAAAGCATCAAGGAAAGTAGTGCCACCAAATCAGACATACTGGCAGAAGTGGGAAATTCCTAAAGCCACAGTATTACTCCTTTTCCACTGCATTCTTATTTCTTACACACTTGCAAATATTTACCTCCTGGGTCTATTTAGTGTCCTGTGTGTGTGTGTGTGTGTGTGTGTGTGTGTGTGTGTGTGTGTATGTCTGTGTGTCTGTGTGTGTCTGTGGATACATGTATATGGGGGGGATTGACCACTTGTTATTAGACAATCAATTTAGGGAGTTTATGCCTCAAGAAGACCAATTTTCCCTCTCTTTGTAGTCAATACTTGTCTATAACTCTTTGCTATGGGTGAAATCCAGGACATCTTCCCCATCCACAATGCCATGTCAATCAGTAGTCTTGATTTTCATATTTCTCAACCATATTTTTAGGAGTTCATAGATACAACTTTCCTGTTGTATATAAAAGGAACAATTTCACAGAAGACACTCTGATCCTTTGGCTTTTACAGTCTTTCTGACCCTCCTCCACAATTTTTCCTGAGCTTTATGGATAGGGTTTATGTTTAGATGTATCAATTTTGGGATGTCACCCCAAGGTCAATAATCTTCTGTATTTTGACCTCTTGTGGCTTTCTATAATGGGTTATATCTATTTCAAACATTACTATTTTTATTTGGTGTAAAGGTACACTCATTTGTGAGTATACTGAGGAGTATTAAGAATACAGTTGTACTGGTTTGGGAAAGTGGTGATCATGGGTTCTCCTCTAGGTCCCATGGCCTCAGTAACCATGGATAGGTGTCTAGATTTACAGCACCCAGCCTGAATTCTCCTCTGTTGAGCTGGCCTTAAGTCCAATTAGATATCTCTTGGTTATCTCAATCTACAGTGGTATAGATGTAATTTTCATTTCTAAATCTTACCTTCAAATGTGCCAATCTTCCTTCTCTGAAATCTACTTTCCTAAATAATAATTATGACATTTACCTATACCAAGCTTTCTGCATCTCTCTTTGTAAATCCTTGAAAGTCCCAAACAGTTGGTCACCACTTAGCACCAAGAGTCTTCTGGAATTGTTTGCCTAAGTTTCGACCAACTCTAAAGGACATTTTAGGTGTTTTCTCCCTAGGGCTTCTCTACCTGAATCCCTGTGCCTTTTGACACTGTGTATGTGCTGCACTTGCACATTTGAAATTCATTCTTCCTAATGGAAAAGGCAAGGGGAAAAGCTGGGTAGTTCTGTTTTCTGTCATGAATGATGTATACATCACGGCTCCAGCAAGCCTTATCCTTCCGGATGCTAAGTTTCACATTGGTTACAAACATTTTTTGTAGTTACTGAAATGGTTTTACTCTCATTGAGATTTAGACATTCTGCTTCCATTCCTGAACACTATAGTATTCTAAGTATTGGTAATGAGCCCTGTGGAGAGCCTTATTGAGGTGCCATGCCACCAGGCAGGAACTTAACATTGACCAATGTGAAGTTCCTTTCCCAGCCTTTGATCAGGAACTCCTATGTTAGCCATGATCCCCTCCACCTAGGGTGGAGTGCTCAGACCAAGGTGAAGCCCATTGTTCTACAAGGACCTGCAGTTTCTTGAGAAAAGCTAGCCACCCATGGAACAACTGAACTGATTCTCCTGAGAAGCTTCTAGCCCTTTCCCCTGCCTATATATTTGGAGTTCTTTATTAAACTTTGAGACCTTGAATAGCAGGTGTTGTCTTAGTCTCCATCTCATTTTGCTGCCTTCCCACACATCCCCAGCTTCCCTTCCAGGTAACTTGTCCGATGTAATTTCGGGCAGTTACAGAGCCCCCTCTTCAATCTTGTATCCTGACTCACAGAGAAGCAGTAACAACACAGAAAATTGAGAAAGCTAGGAGTCTCTGCCTTTGTGCAGTCCAAACAGAAGAAGCAAATTAGGTGTCAGCAGGACTCAAAAACTAAATCCCAGTTGCTGTAAAAGGCAAACCCAGGTTGTTGGCCATCTCTTGTTGAACTACAGTTGAGTTTTTTAACTACTTACATAATAGCAAAAACATTTGAATTTTGTTTTCTTTTAATTTTTGAGTTGACTTATCATTCCAGATTGCTAGTTAATCAGCAATGCTTTAGGAGATTTCTGCTTCTAGTTTCTCAGTAAGGTAAATATTTAATGATCTATAAACCAACACTTGAGAAGATACTACCTAAAGGGACTCATCCCTTGGTCTTGTATAATGTAAATGAAGTCACCCTTGAAATTTTACTTCAGTTTTCAGCTAAAGACTCTGCTAATGTGAAGAATCTGAAGTAAGGATGGAGGGACTCAGTTGACAGAAAGAGATGCACTGAAGATTTTAACCAGGACCTCTATTAGAGCACAAGCACTCTGGCGATTGTAACTGGGATGCACAGCTTGAGAACAGGAAGAAGAAATGGTGAGTTGACTAAGACCCAGAGAGCAGTAGCCCATATGCAAATATGGAATGATATAGGTTGGAACCCAGTCACAGAAGAGCTGGGGGCTAGGTGGTATGAGGGAACCAAACACATGAGTGAATTCATAAGCAGATGTTCACAACTAGAGCAAGTGCTAGAGGTAAGCAAGAGATACAGAGCAAGACTGAATTAAACACCTACACGCCCTTGACATGTCCCAGATTCCAAGGCCATGCTTGGGTTCTGAGGGTTCCGATGTTAAAAGGCATCCTTCTGAACTGGGGAGCTCCCAGTTTCTTTAGATGCCCTTCCACCCTCTTCAGAATTGTCTCTCTCCAGCATGTCAAAACTTCCTTCACTTTATTTTTATTTTAATTTATTTTACTTTATTTTGAGATCCAGCTTTGCCTCTTAATCTTTTCTGGAACACTGACTTCAGGAATTATGCTACCTAGAAACCTACCGATTCCTAGAAGTTAATGGTCCTGAATATATTGTGAAATGTAACTTTCACTTCAGCAATTGCTTGGCCTACATATATTGAAATTGAGTTCAAAGTGGTAGTTGAAGAAGGTGGCGAATCAAACACTTCTCCATTGTTTTCCTCCCAATTTGTCGATGCCTTGTATTATTGTCTTACCATATTTGAATACATTTTTATTGGATATTTTATTTATTTACATTTCAAATGTTATGTCCATTCCAGGTTTCCCCATTGCAAAGCCCATACCCATCTCCACACCCCCTGCTTCTATGAGATTTCTCCTCCACTCACCCACCCACTCTGTCCTCACCACCCTGGCATTCCCCTATACTGGGGCATCAAGCCTTCACAGAACCAAGGGCCTCTCCTCCATTGATGCTACATATGGCAGCTACATATGCAGTTGGAGCCATGGGTCCCTCCATATTTAGTCTTTGGCTGGTGGTTTAGTCCCTGGGAGTTCTCCGGGGTCTGGTTGGTTGATATTGTTGTTCATCCTATGAGGTTGCAAAGCCCTTCAGCTCCTTCAGTCATTTCCCTAACTCCTCCATTGTGTCCCCATGCTCAGTCCAATGGTTGGCTGCAAGCATCCACATCTCTGTTTGTCAGGCTCTGGCAGAGCCTCTCAGGAGACAGCTATGTGAGGCTTCTGTCAGGAAGCGCTTCTTGGAATCCACCGTAGTGTCTGGGTTTAGTGTCTATATATGAGATGGATCCCCAGGTGGGGCAGCCTCTGGATAGCTTTTCCTTCAATTTCTGCACCACTCTTCGTCACTGTATCGTCTTCAGACAGGAGCAATTCTGGGAAAAAATTTGGAAATGAATGGGTGGCCCAGTCCCACAACAGAGGGTCTGGGTCTTGCCTAACATGTGGATGTATTCTAAACAGCTTCTCCCTTCACTTTGTTGGGCATTTCAGCTAACCTCATCCCTGTTAAATCCTGGGAGCCTCTTGCTTTCCTGGCATCATGGACTTTCTTGTGGCTTCTCAAGTCCCTCATCTCCCGTTGCTACACACCAGTGTACATCATCCCCATCATCTCCTCCCATAGCTGGCATTGTTCCTTTTTCACCTCCCATCCTCTCTTCCTCCCAAGTCCCTCCCTCCCTCTAACCCCTGTATTTTGTTCCCACTTCTAAGAAGGACTGAAGCATCTATTCTTTGGTCTTCCTTCTTCTGGAGCTTCCTATGTTCTGTGCATTACATAATAGGTATTCCAAGCTTTTAGCCTAGTATTCACTTATAAGTGAGGACATACCATGTGTGTTCTTTTGTGACTGGGTTACCTCACTCAGGATGATACTTTCTAGTTCCATCCATTTGCCTGTGAATGTCATGAAGCCATTGTTTTTAATAACTGAGTAGTACTCCATTCTGTAAATATACCACATTTTCTGTACCCATTCCTTTGTTGAAGGACATCTGACTTCTTTCCAGTTTCTGGCTAATATAAATAAGGGTGCTATGAATGTAGTGGAACATGTGTCATGTTGGAGCATCTTCTGGGTATATACCCAGGAGTGGTAAAGCTGGGTCCTTAGGTAGTACTATGTCCAATTTTTCTGAGGAATTACCAAACTGATTTCCAGAGTCGTTGTACCAGCTTGCAGTCCCACCAGCAGTGAAGGAGTGTTCATTTCTCCACATCCTCGCCAGCTATCACCTGAGTTTTTGAACTTAGCACTTTTGAACTTAGCCATTCTGACTGGTGTGAGGTGGAATTTCAGGGTTGTTTTGATTTGCATTTCCCTGATGACTAAGGATGTTGGACATTTCTTTAGGTGCTTTTCTGCCACTTGATATTCCTCAGTTGAAAATTCTTTGTTTAGCTCTGTACCTGATTTTTTAATAGGGTTATTTGTTTCTCCGGAGTCTAACTTCTTGAGTTCTTTTTATATATTGGATATTAGCCCTTTATTGGATGTAGGATTGGTAAAGATCTTTTCTCAATATACTGATTACTGTTTTGTCCTATTGACAGTGTCTTTTGCCCTTTAGAAGCTTTGTAATTTTATGAGGTCACATTTGCCAATACTTGATCTTAGAATATGAACTATTAGTGCTCTACTCAGGAAATTTCCCCCTGTGCCCATGTGCTCAAAGCTTTTCTCTACTTTCTTTTCTATTAGTTTCAATATATCTCGTTTTATATAGGAGGTCCTTGGTCTACTTGGACTTGAGCTTTGTACAAGGAGATAAGAATGGATCAATTTGCAGTCTTCTACATGCTAACTGCCATTTAAGCCAGCACCATTTGTTGAAAATGCTGTCTTTTTTCCCACTGGATGGTTTTAGCTTCTTTGTCAAAGATCAAGTGACTGCAGGTGTGTGGGTTCATATCTGGGTATTCAGTTCTATTCCATTGATCTTCCTGCCTGTCTCTGTACCAATACCATGCAGTTTTTATCACAATTGCTCTGTAATACAGCTTGATGTCAGGGATGGTGATTCCCCCAGAAGTTTTTTATTGTTAAGGATAGTTTTCGATACCCTGGATTTTTGGTTATTCCAAATGAATTTGCAAATTGCTCTTTGAGTGTCCATACATTGGGCACATAGATGTTCAGAATTCAGAGTTCAACTCAGTAGACTTTTCCTTTAATGAGTATGAAGTGACATTCCTTATCTTTTTTGATAACTTTTAGTTGAAAGTTGATTTCATTCGATATTAGAATGGCTACTCCAGCTTGTTTCTTGGGATCATTTGCTTGGAAATTGTTTTCCACCCTTTTACTCTGAGGTAATATCTGTCTTTGTCACTGAGATGCATTTTCTCTATGTAGCAAAATGCTGGGTCCTGTTTATGTATCCAGTCTGTTAGTCTATGTCTCTTTATTGGGGAATTGAGTCCATTGATGCTAAGAGATATTAAGTAGCATTGATTGTTGTTTTCTGTTATTTTTGTAGATAGAGGTGGAATTATGTTTGTGTGGGTTTGTTGAAAGATTACTTTCTTGCTTTTTCTAGGGTGTAGTTTCCCTCCTTCTGTTGGTGTATTCATCTATTATCTTTTGTAGGGCTGAATTTGTGGAAATTTATTGTGCATATTTGGTTTTGTCATGGAATATCTTGTTTTATCAGTCTATGGTAATTGAGAGTTTTGCTGAGTATAGTGCATAGGCTGGCATTCGTGTTCTCTTAGCGTCAGTAAAACATCTGCCTAGGATCTTCTGGCTTTTAGAGTCTGTGTTGAGAAGTCTAGTGTAATCCTTTTTCTTACTGCTTTTAATATTCTTTCTTTGTTTTGTGCATTTGGTCTTTTGATTATTATGTAATGAGAATTTCTTTTCTGGTCCAGTCTGTTTGGAGATCTGTAGGCTTCTTTTATGCTCAAGGGCATTTCTTTCTTTAGGTTAGGGAAGTTTTCTTCTATAATTTTGCTGAAGACATTTACTGGCCCTTTAAGTTGGGAAGCTTTGCTCTCTTCTATATCTATTATTCTTATGTTTGGTCTTCTCATTAATTCTGGATTTCCTGGATATTTTGGTTTAGGAGCCTGTTGCATTTTGCATTTTTCTTTGACTGTTGTATCAATGTTTTCTATGGTATATTCTGCACCTAAGATTCTCTCTTCCATCTCTTCTATTATGTTAGTGTTGCTTGCATCTAACAAGCATCCTGTTAGATCCTTTTCCTAGTCTTTCTAACTCCAGGGCTGTCTCCTTTTGTGATTTCTTTATTGTTTCCATTTCCATTTTTAAATCTTGGATGGTATCATTTATTTCCTTCACCTGTTTGATTGTGTTTTCAGGTATTTCTTTAAGGGATTTATGTGTTTCTCTTTAATGGCTTCTATCTGTTTACCTGTGTTATCCTGTATTTCTTTAAGGGAGTTATTTATGTCCTTCTTAAAGTCCTCTATCTTCATCATGAAATGTGACTTTAAATCAGAATCTTGGTTTTCTGGTGTGTTGGAGTATCTAGGGCTTCCTTTGTTGGGAGAACTGAGTTCTGATGATGCCACATAGCATTGTTTTCTGTTGGTAAGGTTCTTATGCTTGCCTTTAGCCATCTGGTTATCTCTGATGTTAGTTGGTCTTGCTATCTCTGACTGGAGCTTGTCGCTCCTGTGAGCCTGTGAGCCTGTGATATTAGGTGTGTCAGCGCTCCTGGGAGAACAGCTGTCTCAAAGCAGAGTCTGGGTATGGAGGGCTGTGTCATAAGGTTATTTTTAGTGTGCAGATGAAAACTGGAAGGAGCCTGCCTCTGGTTACTGCAAGGTTCCTGTGCCCTGTGGATCCCTGTCATGTCTCTCTTGGGCCAGCTATTAGAGCAATAGTGGTGGTCTTATCTGTGACTTTGCATGTGTCAGCACTCCTGGGAGGCCAACTATCTGTGGGCAGGATTTGTGTATGGAGAGCTGTGGCACAGGGTTAGCTCCAGGGGTGCTGGTAGAAACCAGAAGGATCCTCTACCCCCTGAATATGTCTTAAAATTAAGTTTCACATTCTCTCCCGTGACAATTTTTCCATGTGTGCTTACTTGAGATCAGGATTGTAACTATAGCCATCTCATATCAAAGCAGACTCTGTGGTCACAGTTAGCATTTCCCACTTATACACACAGAGCACCACAGATTTCTGGGTGTCTCTAAGACTTTCAGGGAATCAGAAAAAAGAAACTAAATAGTAAGGCCGGGGAGATGACTTAGCAGTTAAAAGGACCTGACTTTGGTCCCCAGATTATTACTTACAACTCTAGCTCCAGGAGATTCAACATGATTTTTTTTTTGTTCTCCAAGGGCAACTACATGCATGTGTATATGCATTTGCACATACACCATATGTATATGGCCAGATAGTTTTAAAAATAACAAAATAAAACCTTTTTTCACTGAGAGGAAAAAAACACCAGGCATGCCTCTTGTGGTTGAGGTTGCTAGGAAAACATCCAAACCTTGTAATGGAAGCAGAGGCAAATGAGGAAAGGTGGAGTAGAGCCAACAGTGCTGATGAATGAAGATCCAGGGGCCTACAGCAGAGACTGGAAAAGCATCAAGCAGGGTATGGTTCACAAATGGTGGGAACAAATGTTTAGATTTGGAACTAAGAATGTATATGGGCAGCATGCACAAAATATTTGGAGCAAGCCAAGAGAATTTGAGTCTCAGATTTGATCTTTCCAGGTATTTCATTTTTAAACTCATGAGAGCATATTTTTCTCTTTGTTCAGTCCTCTATCTCCAGGGGCTGTGCACAGTCCCTGAATGTGGAGAATGAATTACTAGAAATTAGTATGCAATCACGCATATATCAGTGTGTTCTGGTTCTTGAAATGATCAGCATGGGTGTGGTACATCATGATAAGGAATTATTTGGAGAGCTCAAGTTATAATGCAGAACTGAGTCAGCCCTTTGGCCAAGGGACTGTCCTGTATCAATAACATCAATTCATTATTTTTCTTCACTCATAGTGCAAGCAAAAGTATTTTGTATGACTATAGGCTTAACACTGAAAACCTCCCATTGGGATAAAGATGCAGCTCAGTGGTATATCACTTGCCTTGCATACATGTAGCCCTCTGTTAGGTTCCCAAAACCACAAAACAAGTCAAAAATCTAAAACTAACACTATTATTGCACGGGAATAGAAATGATTACATGTGGGCCCTTAGTAAGATAACACCTTTAGAAGTTAAAATAAGTTTTGAATCAATCAAAAGCTTCCAAAGAATACTAAAAGGTTTTCCCAAAGCGAATCAATCTGAAAGCTTAGATGGCATGATTAAATACATTAAACCTCAGTTAAAACTGTTGTTAGTGATAATGTTTAGGAAGGCATCAATGGATTCTTTCTGGTTCCTTTGCTGAAAAAATGAGTGGATTTCATTTCTAACTACACTATGTCACAATTGTTAGATATTTTTTAAGCCCAAACTACCAGGGCAATGGTCATATTGTCAATGTTTATGATGAAATTTTCCCATTATATACAAAAGTTTATAGCTTACTGTAACATTGCCAAAAGCAACATAGTTTGTTTGTTAATCTTTGGAGACATAGGGTGCTAAAAGTCAAGTCTGCAGTAGCAGTGACCCATGGAGACAGGATCCTCACTTTCACAGTGGCTGTGAGCATTTTCTTGCCTGTGTCCTAGAACTGGTCAGAAACAATGTGAACTTCCAGAAGACATGTCAAGCAGACTGTGCCTATCTGCGCATCCCTAGCGAACAGCTTGCCTGGGTTCCCCTATTAATCTCAGTGAGCTTTGGAGATGATGAGCGGGTGGCTAAGCCAATAGAAGGTCAATGGAGGTAAGGGCAATGACCTTAGTTAAGTCTTTCACAAATTGTCACTGGAAGGCTAAAGCCACGGAAGCATGGAGGAATGGGTGAAAGGGCAGTGCACAGATTCAGCACGGAGAGTTCTGCTTTCATGGAATAAAAGGAAGAGGCCTTAAAGTGGGTCTTAAGACATTCTTTCCACTACCTGTTTCTCTCTAGGCACACACAAGCTCCTGGGATCTCACACGCAGCTCACCAATGCTCGTAGCCATAATGAAAAGAAAAGTAGGAAGCAAGTAGCTTTTTCTCCACAGCCTCACTTTCTGTATCTCCAACCTGATCGTATTGACTCCTAGAGGTGTGGCTGGTTATTGGTAGCTGGCTTTTGCACGAGGAGCAAGGAGGCGTAAGATCTGAGCCTTGCAACGGTGGAGAGCAGAGAGCTAATCAGAGGCAGTCACCTTCAAGTTGAGCTGGTGGAAAGGAAGAGAATTTTGAAGTTCCAAGGCCAAAGTTGGAAAGAAAAAAAAAATGATATCTGAAGCTCAGATCCAAAAGACTCACAAAAAAAAAAAAAAAAAAAAAAAAAAAAAAAAAAAAAAAAAAACCTAGATAGAAAGCTTAAGATGTCCAGTCCAAATTGTCCCTTGACCTGCACTACAGGGAAAAAGCCTGATAATCCACCTATTTGTCTGTTTCTTTAGGAAAGAGATTAAGTGGAAGCAGGTAAAATCATTAGGGGAAGATTCAACCATTGTATATATACAGGACTATCATAAACTATTCTCTGTCTATCTGCCTCTCTGTCTCTTTGTCTCCCTCACCTTCTCTGTGCCCCCTCCCTGATCTCTCTCTCTCTCTCTCTCTCTCTCTCTCTCTCTCTCTCTCTCTCTCTCTCTCTCTCTCTCTCTTTCCCCTTCTCTCTCCCCTTCTCTCTCCTCTTCTCTCTCCCCTTCTCTCTCTCTCTCTTTCTGTGTGTGTGTATGTGTGTGTTGTGAATGTCTGTAGAAGAATGTTTGTGCCCCCAATCTTTGTGTCTTTAGGCCTCAGAAAGACAGCACTTTCTGTAAATGGACAAGTCACCCATTCTATACCCTGAGCAATAGGGATCTAGAGCTTGGATGGAATATATCAGATTCCTTAATGTTGCTAATCTATGCTCAAAGAAATTTTTGTTCTAAGTACAGACAGAAAAGCAAGCTAAATCTCAAGAACTTTTATTTCGCTATGGGGTTTATGACATTTGAAGAATTATGTAGATTATTGCTAATGACACGCAAGTACTCCAAGAAAAATGCCCTGAAGAGAGCTGACTTTCATGTGCACAGAAAATCCCAACTTCTGTTTTACAGATCTGAGTCATGGAGAAAGGATAATTGTGGAAGTAGAACAGGAAACAGGAGAAAGCAGTTACAAATTGGAAACTGTCAGAACAAGGAGTTTGCTATGCATGGGAAATAGCCTTAAAAAGGTAGATTAGTGTCTAAAACTTGAGTGAATTGCTCAAAAACTACTTCAGCCTTGGGGGACATGTTCTATCAAGGTTCCGGCCTCATGGGTTATGTGTCAAGAAATTGTCCATTTGCAAGTTAACAGTACTAACAGACCATCCAGAAAATGAGTAAGAACATAAATATATTCTGTTCTATTCTCCACTTTGAATACATCTCTAGACCAAAACTTGTACTTGAGACAAAATGGAGAAAGATGATTTTTATATGAGTTACAGAGTTTGGTGCGGCTTTTTTTTCTTTACACCATTCATAGAACAAAAAGCATTTAGAGAAAGACAGAGCAATGTCATGTGCTCACTTGCTTTTGTTTTCACAGAAGTGCATGAGGGTAGAGTAGAACTAACCTCATCCCCAGCTGAAGAAAAAAGGCATTATTGGAGCTGTGCCACCACACCCTGATGCTTTTGAATGGCTAGAAAAATTCTGCCTTCCTTTCCACCGGACCTGTAAACTCAAAAGGAAAGATTCTCCTGCAACATGCTCTATCCATAAATCTTATCCGTGTACCTTCCGAAATGGTGCCCTTTAAAACATGCACACTCAGAGTAAGTCAAGGGAGAAGGGAGCCTTCATTTATAAACTGTGTTTTTTATTCATACAATTTCTGAGACCAGGTGAAATTATCATAATCTTCCTAAGAGATACACAATTCCACCTAAAAACTGCCATTTTCCCAGACAACTGGAAAGCAAAGTTTCTATTAGATGCTGAGATGAAGCATTTGTATGTGCGTATGTGTGCTCCCTGGCCGTTCCTTGTGAATCAAGCTTATAAATAATTCCCAAATTCAAGTTTGTGCCGGTATTCTAATATGCACCATTTGTCCTCCTCAGCTGGTACCTGTTCTTTAATTTAACCATTATCCCATACAGGCTGGCATTAGCCGGATCTAAACACTGACGGGTCCATGCCATTATCCCAGCAAAGAATATCAATTATATTTTGAAAGCAGACAATTTGAATGGTGCACAAACCACTGCATGTGCCTCGTGATGTTTCCATAAAGCCTCCATTAGTTAGCATAAACAATACCATGCCTTTTGCTGTCGGGTCTGTCTTGTAAAGTCTTTTCTGGAAATATTAAAGAAGGTAAGGGAAACGTGACTTCAAAAATATGTTTCTATTTTTTAAAAAAAATTGGGGTGGGGCTCTTTGGCAAAGATGAAGAGAGGCAAAGCTTCAATGTTGTTGAGGACAATAAGATCTGTACTGTATCAGAATCAGAAATGCAAAGGAACTTCCCAACAGCAGAGTGTGTGCTTCCCAACACTTCCCCCTTTGTACAAGTTTGAAAATGATATTAGACTAGAACAGCCTAGTATCATTAGCTGGGACCTGTTTATAAGAACCCTAATAGAAGCTAGAGACATGCTTAATCCTTCTATGTCACTTACTTTGAATCCAAAAGGACTAGTTCTGGAGACATGATACTCCTTATGTTGCCTGATGTTTAGATGAACATAGGATTAAATGGGTCTATCATTAGCCCCTACCTCCTGGGACCAAACAGCCTGCCTTTGTTACCCACTATATCTAAGCCATTTGATCCTGAACTAAACAATTACATCTTATTGAGATCTCTGAATGCACTCATGAAACCAAGTCTACATATATGCACATAAAGAGATTGTTATCAAATCCACAGTGATGCTGGAAACAGCCACTCTTCCTTCCATATGCCCAAAGATCATGTGGTAGCAAGAAGACCATAAGAAAGAACATTTGTTCATTTCCCCAGACCAATTCTAATCACCCCCTCCAATGAAAATGGTACATACTTCTGCTCAGGGATTTCCACATAAAATCCCAGAGTTCAGCATTCCCCAGATACACACCCATCTGCAAATAGTGAACAAACTGTACAGTGATAAAGACAGATAATCAAAGTACAATAAATAGAAAACAATTCTGTGCAGACTCCTCCCCCGCAGGGTACCAAGCTCTGCCAGGGTCGATGTAGCTAAGGGCTGGGCTCATCTGCTGCAAGTCTTGCAAGATCAGTAGTGTCAATAAATACAGAAAATTCCTCATTACAAGTAGCCAAAAGTAGAAACTTATATGGCCTATGGGAGAAGATTGAGAAAATGCGCATTCTTCTGCCATCCCTAAGGAACCCCACATGTGGAAACCACACATAATTTGTTCCCGTCCTCTTAGGATACATTTTGAAACATTTTTAAATGGTGTGAGAGTTCATTTCAACTCTTCAATGTAAACAAATATCAAGTTGTATCTAAACCTTTATCTAAAAATTCTAGAGAAATATGCTTTGATTAAAATTAAGATTTAACTGTTTTTATTGATTTCATTTTAATATTTTGTTTCCATAAAACAAATTTTAGTGAAAATAGTCTTAAATATTTTGACACTTTTCTTACATTTATTCATTTAACTCTCAAATACTGACAGGTAGATTGGAGATAAATTTATATATACAGTGGATCTGGTCAAGTTTGCATGAGTCTAGTCCTCACCTAGAACCTGAAAGACTCATTTTTCTCAATTTTTCAAACCATGCTCAATATATTTTTTTCTTACTGATTGTTTCTAGTTCTTGGAAATTTGTTCTTCATTAAGTCTAGGTGTGATTCTGGCTAGCTGAGTATGAAGCATATCTTATTTGTAAAGACAAATAGACCTTTAAGAATTTTTAAGAATTACAGTCATTTTATCCAACTCTCATGAGCACTTATGTCTATAAATGTTAAGTTAAAAAAAAACATGAAAGGAGCTTGCCTGTTTCACTGTGAAACTCTCAATGTCTGATGAAAACATCCTTTAAGACAAAAAAAAAAAAAAAGAAGAAGAAGCATCAAACACAGTCATTTTGTTTTGACTGTTCCTTCTTGGCCTTCAGTGGGCCAGGACTGTTAAATGACACATCCCCAACCTGGAAATCCCTATATAATATCATATCTTTAAGATCACCATAATGATCTCAAGATCATTAGAAGGCTTCTAAATAGTAGAACCACACTTTAAACAGTGTGTGTGTGTGTGTGTGTGTGTGTGTGTGTGTGTGTGTGTGCGTGTGTGTGCATTAATGAAGTAAAACCATGCTAAGACATCTGAAAGCATATCTCCTATAAGAAAAAAATCTATCACTGCCATGTATCCATGGCAGTTTTATTGCCATGAATGATGACTGAAATAGACTAGGTAATTAGTTAATCCATCCAGGTGTTAGGAAGAATGGGTTAAAACCAACAACTCTAAAGGCAAAAATCATTTTTTCAGCTTGTATCTAGTTCAATAAGTCTATGTTAGATACTTGTATCTAAAAAAATCATTTGTGTGGTTATTTAAGATCTCTGGAATTTCAGTGGGAAGCTGTGTTGGTCAATTTCACCAAGCCAGATATTTCCTGAACCCCCTGTGACTATGACAGATAGCAACTTTCCCTTGAAAGCAATCTATAGTTCGTCAAATAAGTGGTGTGTGTATGTGTGTGTGTGTGTGTGTGTGTGCATGTGTGTGTGCATATGAACCATTTCTTAATATAAAATTTTGTGTTGTTAATAATCCTTGTTATTGATAATGCTCCAGATATATATTGATCTATAGAACATTCTACACATCATTCATATATCTCACTATAAAGTTTTCTAATGGCCACCTACTGAGTCCTAAGTTTTAAAAGAATCAGAATAAGGCTGGCTGATGATAGGCTGAAGCACAAGGCAGGGAGACACCAGGAGAGAGTGAACCCTCACTCTTGAGAGAGTTGGAGCTTACTAAGAGAAAGAGGCAAATAACATTCCAATTAGAGGGGCTGTGTGTGAACATGATGCATGGATTAATTAATGGAGAAGCAACTTATTTACCTGCTAATGAGAGGAGGAATACCCGAGGGCATGGGGTAAGGACAGCAGGAGAAGGACCTGAGGCACGGTAGTCCTAAAGACGCCTGATTTATGCTCTCAAAAACAGATGAGCTTATCCAAGGGTTTCGAAACAGGCTCATGCTTTCCCGTGATTCACCTGGTTAACAGGTTACTCTGGCAGGAGTGTGGACAGAGGAATGGCGAAACAGGAAATGGAAGGAAAAGAGCTGAAGCTCCTAAAGAAATACCAGTAAGAAAACACAGTAAGTTACAATACTGAGATGAAGATGCAATGAGACTCAATGGGTGGAATTAGCAGAACTGACTGATGAAAGGGAAGCAAGAACAGAAGCAGGTACTAAGTTCTGGCTTTGGATGATGATGCATGAGCGGTGTTATCAGTATCTAAAATAGGGAATAGGGGTAGATCAAAATCTTAAATCTATATGATAAATCCAACTTGGTCATGCTTAATTTGAGATACAAGAAAGATATCTAGAGTTTCCCTGTAGACAAATATTAATATGGTGCCTGCAAGAGAGGCCTAAGATGTGGCTCTAGAGCTGAGAATTGGCCACAAACGGATGACAGATAAAGACACTGCTTGAAAGGAGATTACCCTAGCTAAGCAAAGATTCATAAGGCATAGAACAAAGGATAGAAATCACGGTTGATGGGAAAAGTCCCTTGAACTGTGAACTCTGTAGTTACATTGGGATATTGGGAGTTAGCAGCCTCCTAGTAGTAAGTTGAGAGATACATGGAAGGTAAGAAGATTGTCAAGCCTTTGGACTTTAGTACAAATAGCCAGTGTAGAAATGGGGTATCTATGTCTTACCAGGTTTTTAATTAGTGGTACCGAAACTAGAAATCTAGAAAACAAGTTAGTAAAATAACAGTTATTATTGTAGAAGAAAGCTAGAAAAATGGAAATTCTCGTTAGCTATCATTAAACTCAATACTGGATAGAATAGCTTACTGGTATTTAAAAGTTTGAATTTCCTTTCCATTACATTTTTAAAGAACAAGAATTGAAGGCTTAAAACAAAAAGGAACAAAGAAAACATGGTAGTTGTATAACAAAATTATCACCAATATGTTGGGTTCCCTGAAAACTGAAGAACATGATGGGTTTTACTCTTTGCCACCTATTTTTTGTTATGATTTTGAAATTAAAATATAGTTTGGTGACAGTTTTCTTCCCTTCAATCCTTCTCACACACATTTCCTTGCTTTTTCTCAAATTCAGGACCTCTTTTTCTTGACTTGCTATACACACACATATGCACATGCACCCACTCACATGCTCCTAAATATATAAATATAACCTGCTCAGCCCATGTAATCTTACTTGTGTATGACTTCAGGTCTGACCACTTGCAACCCTAGTTAAAGAAATAGAGGCAACTGAGAGGGACCCTGAGAGTAGGAGAAATAGTTTCTAAGGAAGAAACCCTCCGTTGGTTATCCATTGTCATCCTCTTTAATTTAAAACAGGCAGGCTTGCAAGACAAGGCTGATCTGGTCTACTTCTTCACAAAGCACAGCAATTTGAAATAGAAAAGAATCATAGCATGGAAATGCCTCCAGACACATCCCCCTCCAGAACCTGGTCTTCTTCCTGCCTGGGGTGTGCTTGCCGCCCCAAAGAAAAAAGGAAGAATCAAGCAACCAAGTCCTTCATGTGTAACCATGATGTAAACCTGGCAATAGCAAGGACAGGGCACACTGTTTGCCACCATTAAAATAAATGGCTCCTGCAATTGAAACAAGTTTGACCTAAAAGTTGGTGGCTTCCCAAATATTAGGTCAGCTGTAACTTTTCTTTTCAGCAGAGTGGTAGAAAACAAAATGAACTGGATTGGAAGTGAAAATGTTCATACCCATCGTGCCCTCCACACCAAGGAAGTAGAATGCCTTCCTTTGTAGAGATGTGAGGGCAGGAATGGAAAGCGGCTCCCCTTTGTGAGGTCTGCACTTTCTCAGCAGATCGTGTGTACAGTAAGTAGTTGAAAGTTATGACAGATATTTGGAGTCAGAAGACGGTGCCTTCAGTACGTCAATATGGATGTCATTTGGAAAACAAAAATAGAATGTCTTTGTAGAGCCCAAGACAGAAAGCCAGGCCAGAAAACACAAACTGGAGTCAGTGACCAACTGCACTGACTACTCAGGCTCAGCTTTGCCCCAGGGTGCAGATTCTTCAGTGTTAAAACAGGAAATCCAGGCAAAGAAGACTGGTCACCTGTTATGACAGATTTCAGGGCAATTAAAGAAAGCAGGAGTCAGAGAGCTATCCAGAGACAGGCAACAATTTCAGTAATAATGGAGATGCTCAAAATCAGATGATCTTTAATGAAGGTGCCAGGAAAAAGCCACTGGAGATGCGTAACTTTCAAAGCCCATCTTGCCTGTGGAAACCAGTCTCTGGACACATATGAGCAGTTTTGAAATGATGAGATACGTTTCATGAGCCACCACGGAAACGAGATTCTTCGAAGCATCCTCAAACTGTCAGTATTCATAGCTTTTATTTCACAGTTGACTGGTCACAACCTAAAGCCATTACAAAAAGTAGCACTGACATCCTTGCCCAAGGCCAGCCTCAGGATTTCACTTTAAGGGTCATAATTGGGGTTAAATAAGAATGGGAGTCACTTGTTGTGCTGGCCCTTTAAAAAAAACTCTTATGAGAAATAAGGGAGTAGATATAATGTATGTTATGTGAAAATGTAAAAAAATACCATAATGAAATTCATCATTTGCACAATTGATACAATTTAGATTTGGCAAAACCAGAACGGGGAACTGGGAAGGGGTGGGAGGGAGGACAGGGGAAGAGAAGGGGGCTTACGGGACTTTCGGGGAGTGGGGGGGGGGGGAGCTAGAAAAGGGGAAATCATTTGAAATGTAAATAAATTATATCGAATAAAAAAAAAGAATGAAAAGAAAAAAAAAAGAAAAAGTGAAGTAAAGAAAAACTCCTTTAAAAGAACTCTTATGAGAAATAAGGGAGTAGATATAATGTATGTTATGTGAACGTGTAAAAATACCATAATGAAACTCATTATTTTCACAATTGATATGATTTAACCGAAAAGAAAAAAAAGAAAAACTTTTTCAGGATGGAAAGATTATTAAATTGTTTTATGGGTCTGCTTAAAAGTGTATTGGATCATGTGTTTTTCCATTATGTACCTGTGGATAGATGATTAATAGATAGATGAGATAAATAGATATAAGATGTAAGAAGTATGGCTAAAGTGCATGAGAAATATATTAGGGTGGCAAAGGCACATTTAGTCCTACTTTCTACCCAATTTCTCTTCAACTCTGTCCATCCTACCATGACACGCACAAACTTACATTCTTCCCCTAGAAACTACAAGTATGTTTCAACTAAAATGTCCTCTAAGGGTGTGTTGACATTTTACTTGTGAAAACAGGCTGTGGGTAGAACTGAACTGTGGTTGAACCAAATAAATATGCTCACTCAAACCTCTCTCAGTTCCTAGTAAGAATGGCATATTGAGAGGCTGTTTCAATTTGTGGACACTGGGATTGAAAACATCAAAAATCATATGGTCCTGTAATCACACACTTATGAGAAGATGGCTGAAACACATGTACAGAAATTAAGTAAATCTCTTTCAATGGTTAATAATTACTTCTGATCACTCTTATGGCCTATGGGCTAGAGGTGTGCTGGATGGTTTTCACATCATTATGACACAAGCTTGAGTCATTTGAGAAGAGGCAACCTCAATTGAGAAATACCTTCTACCAGATTTTCCTGGAGGTAGGACTATGGCGCCTTTTCTTCATTGCCCAATGATGTGAGAGGACCCAGCCCATTGTGGGTGGTTCCATCCCTAGGCTGATGGTCCTGGGTTCTATAGAAAGTGGGCTGAACAGGCCATGAAGAGAAAGCCAGTAAACAACATTGCTCCATGGCCTCTGGATCAGCTCCTTTCCTACTTGAGTTCCACATCCCCTCAGCGATTGACTGTGATGTGAAAGTGTAAGAGTAAATAAAACCCTTAAACACCTTCCTTCTCTAGTTGCTTATGCTCACAGTGTTTTAGCACAGCAACAGAAACCCACACTAAGACAAGAGGCAAGCTTCCCCCCCCCTTTTTTCTTTGGCAGGGAAGGAGCAAGGGGCAAGAGACACTGAAGAAGGTGATATGTTCCCCACTTATCATCCACATTAATTTACCCCTTTTTCGTTTTTTATTGGTTATTTTATTTCTTTACATTTCAGTGTTATCCTCCTTCCCAGTTTCCCCTCCACAAATTGCCTATCACATCCCCTTTCCCACGGCTTGTATGAGCACCTACCCACGCACTCCTGCCTCACAGCCCTAGCACGGCCCTACACCGGGGCATGGAGTCTCCACTAGACCAAGGGCCTCTCCTCCCTTGGAGAGATAAGGCAATCCTCTGCTGCATAAGCAGCTGCAGCCATGGGTCCCTCCATGTGTACTTTTTGCATGTCTCCCTTTACTCAGAATAGCCCCTGTTTACTCACAGTATTCCAGTGTAATTACTGATAGTTCCCCAGTTGCAATGATCAATTATTCAATCACCCATATGTGGAAGTGGACATAAGCAGACAAGTGGTTAAAACTAGACAGCCAGAAATTCTTAGTCACCCCCTCTCGGTCTTACCTCTCTTTATTAGATTCCCTGGTTATACACATGACTCATCTAAGTCTCAAGGAGATATGCTTGCCTCTGTGTGAACTGGAATATTTTTATTATCTCTAAATCATGGTTAAAAGAAATATATATAACTGCTCAAAGAAAGCTTCTTTAAAATGTAATTCAAACTTTTTTCTTCCATCATGTCTTTATGGACTTTTTTCAATTCTATGTTTGTTTAGGAATTTAGTAAGATGGAACAAAATATTGTGTGGCTGGTAGTTAATGATTCTGAAGTTGGATGTTCCTGTTGGCTCTAATGTTGCTTTTGCCCTGCCAGACTGGCCAAATGTGCTCCGAAAACCATCCAGGTTGGACTTCTTACAGAGACACTCCAAATTTTCTCTGTTACCGTGGTTCGCAGGGTAATGAGGATAGTTTAGTGGCTAGATAACAAAAGTCAAGTCTATAAGTAACTTTGACCCAGATACTTAAGATCTCAAAAGACAAGAGACAAGCACTGGAGCTGAGCCATTTGGCCCCAGAGCAAGGATGTTCTGCAGACTGGATAGCAGTCATAAAACTGCTAATTGAACTGCTAGTAGACATGTATACCAAACAGCACCAAGCCAACTGCCTACAATTAGCATTTGGGAAGAAGGTTTTCTAACTCAGGCTCTTGAAATACGAGGCCTTACTGACTTAAATGTGGGAGCAGGAGTAACAGAGAAGAAACCCTAGCTCCAAATTGTGGTTGGTCTGACCAAGGCTGAGCCTACCAAGAATTCTCTTCAATTAGAGGAGGAGTAAGCTTTGAGGAAGCAAGATCATCCTGATGTCAGAAAGAGACAGGCAGGCAAGTATCACCCAGCTAACAAAAACCTAGTTGTGAGAGAGGAGATGATTCTAAATATAGCCTTGTCCTTGTCACTCAAGAGATTCTTACTGAGTGTCTGTGATGTGCCAGGCACAGTTCTAGGTAGAGGCAAGAGAGACACAGAGAATAAATGAGCAAATACACAAACAAGATAAATTCACACAATGCATCCTATGAACAAAATAGAACTGAGTAATGCCACAGTGCCACTGTCATGGAAGAGAGAGACTGCTTCAGATTGAGTCTGAAGGATGCTCTCCCCAAAGCAACACGATGCTGAATGAACAAGTACGGCCATCACAGCAGAGACTGGATAGCATCCTTTGGGATGGGCAGCACAGAGCACATCGGCTATTTTAGAAGCAAAAGCTGTTTAGTGGAGAGGTGAAAGAGATGCCGGATAAAAATGAATTGATGGTATGGGGACAAAGTAATGTGGAGGAAAGAAGCGGGAAATGGAAGCAAGCGGGCCACATCAGATCCGGGGTAACCAGAACTGGAAGGGTGGCCTCCAAGGCAGCAGTTCTTTGATGATTCCAGAACACTGCCCAATGCTGAAGGAAGGACCCCCATTGAAAAGCAGTGTCTGTGATTAAGAGCAGATTGAGAGCCAATAAGGACGAGGATCCAGATCACAAGTCAAGCTGAGTTCTAATGTGAAAAGGGACACTTCCTTTACAGACACAGGGACACAGAAAGCAAGAGTAATCTTTAACTAAAGAAAAGGTTCCTCTGCAAGAAGAGGAAACTTGGAGAGGCAGAAGCAACTTCTGGATGGCTCAATTGGCCCAACAGTGGAAAGATGGACTTCCCCATCACCACTGCATTTCCACTTATTGATGCAACCAACAAGGTCAGCATCAAGACTGTATAATACATGAGGGGAAATATAAAATAGTTCCCTTGAAAAGGGCTGAGTTTATTAAGGCAAACACTGTCAGGCAATGCCAAGATTCTGTTTAAAGATATTAAGTAGGGTGATAAATGTATCTAATGTAACAATTAAGCAGTCTGGATATCAATTTTTCTTCATCCATCCATGCTGGTTAAGATGTAGATCCAGATTCTAGGCTAACTCTACAAGAGCTAAACTTCCAGTAGGCAAGATTTGCCTCCGGAAGAGAGGCTACAGTTGGAGCCTTTACCATTGACGTATGGTGATGCCTATGCTCCCTGTGCTAGTGGAGAAATACCTCATTAATTATTACGAGCATAAATCAAACTATATAAGTATTGAGATTATGAAAATGCGTAATATTAAAAGTGTAATCAACAGTCAAGCTGAAGTAAGAGTTGTGACTTGAATACAAAACAATCTTCCAAACAGGGGACAGATATAGATGACAGATCATGAACTGTTGGTGGCACTAAAGGATGTGGTGGGCCCCTCAATGACAATGATGATAAGGACAAGGCAGGCTAGGCTGCTCTGTGAGAGTGGAATGAGACTCTGAAACTTTTGGGGTAGTGAGCGAATAAGATCCAGGGAAGAAGTCACAAAGAACAAGACAAAGAAAGAGGAAGAGACACTGTAGAATAGAATAGCTCAGGAGTGCTTACAAAGAATTTGCTCCTGTGCTGTAAAGCAGAGGCCTCTTAACAAACACCAGATCAATGTTGTTTGACCCCACTTGATGACTGCATAGATAGGAATTCTACAGCTAGACTTCCAGGGCTTAGAGGCTATGTCTCCACTTGTCACAAGGCCCTCGGGAACAACAGTAAATGATCAGGCGCATTTAGTCAGCACGTCATGTGTACTGATAGCTCATAGCAACTCAAGTAGTAACACTCTTCTGATCATGCTGCACAGATAAGAACGAGTTTTCTGGTCTCCATAAACCTCTCACTGATGTGATAACAGTAGTTCCTACCATACAGTATGGTTTTGAGTTTCCAAAGGAACAGTCTATTAAAAAATGATTAGCACATTGCCTGGCTCAGAAGCAGTGTTCAATAAATGCTAGCTGAGGTATTAGATTAGAGGGCAAGGGTCAGCCTCAAAGGGACATGATTTTCGTTAGCAGGAATGATGATGTAAAAGCAACATTAGAAAGGTTAGGGATCCTCGCTCCACTTAGAAAGCATGGAATGAGAAATAAAGAAATAAGCGTTGAAAAACTATCATGTTTTAAAAAGAAAACCTTCTGGCTGAAACACATCAGGGATTTTAGGGGAAAAAAACCTAGAGAAACAATATTGTATTCACTGCCCTAGAGCCAGGTGCAGAGTATCAGGGGAGTGAGGAAGGACACTGAGAACAAAATATGTAGCAGAGAGCAGGCTAGGTCTCCTCACACTCTCACGTACTTGACAGGCTGCCTTGGCGTGTTCAGCCTCAAGGAAGCTATGACTCATTCAGTGGCCATGACTGCAGCAGTTGCTCAGGGAGGAAGATCAACTCAGAGAAACAGGAAACAGATGGCCCAGTTTCAGAAACAGAGTAAGTGTTCATTCAATGGCTCACAATCATCTGTAACTCAGTTCCAGGGAACTGGATGACCTCTTCTGATCTCCAGGCAAGATTTGCCTCCGGAAGAGAGGCTACAGTTGGAGCCTTTACCATTGACGTATGGTGATGCCTATGCTCCCCGTGCTAGTGGAGAAATACCTCATTAATCATTACGAGCATAAATCAAACTATATAAGTATTGAGATTATGAAAATGTGTAATATTAAGAGTGTAATCAACAGTCAAGCTGAAATACTTTAGAACCCTCAAAGATGCTAATTACTGGTAACAAAATGGGAACATGAGGGGAGTTCACACACACACACACACACACACACACACACACCCTTTCCTGTCTCTCATTTGTTCCTTTTGGAAGTATTTTAGTGTTTTCCAAGAATTGTTGGATGGAGGTGTTCCTTCAAAACCATACACACTATGCTTTATGGGGGAAATTAAAGAATTTTCTTAAGTAAAGAGTAACCATGTTACCAAATACTCAAAGATGTGACTCTTCTATTCAAGAATTCATGGGCTGTAGAGATAGTTTGGAACTTAAGAGTTATTGCTCTTCCAGAGGACCCATGTTTAGTTCTCAGAACCTCCATGATGGCTCAAAATTGTCTAACTCTGTTACCAATGGATCTGAGGCCCTCTGCAGGCACCAGGCATACACTTGATGCATATACACACATACAGGCAAAATACTCACACTCATGGAATAAAATAAATTAAAAATCACTTCTGGGAATACCTCCCAATATTAAACTGGGGCTACAAGTCATCATCAATGGCTTATAAGCCCTTTGCTCTAAAACCATGTTAAATATTACAACACGTGGCAAAGGAGCTTTGGCAGCTTTCTTTTTTTATTGTATATTTAATTTATTTACATTCCAAATGTTATCCCCCTTTCCAGATTTCACTCCCAGAAATCCCATCCCATCCTCCCTCCTCCTGCTTCTATAAGGATGTGCCCCCTCCCATACACCCACTCCCGCTTCCCCACCCTCAAATTCCCCTGCACTGGAACACTGAACCTTCACAGGATCAAAGGCCTCTTCTCCTATTGATGCCAGACAAGGCCAGTACATATGTCGCTGGAGCCATGGGTCCCTCCATGTGTACTCCTTGATTGGTGATTTAGACCCTGGAATCTGATTGGTTGATATCATTGTTCTTCCAATGGAGTTGCAAACCCCTTCACTCCTTCAGTCATTTCTCTAACTCCTCTGTTGAGGACCCTCTGATTAGTTCAATGGTTGGCTGAGAGCATCTACCTCTGTATTTGTCAAGCTCTTGGCAGAGCCTCTCAGGAGACAGCTATATCAGGCTCCTGTCAGCAAGCACTTCTTGGCATCCATGATACTGTCTGCAGGTGACTGTATACAAGATGGATCCCCAGGTGGGGCAGTCTCTGGATGGCCTTTCCTCCAGTCTCTGCTCTACACTTTGTCTCCATATTTGCCCCCATGAGTATTTTGTTACCTCTTCTAAGAAGGACTGAAGCACCTACACTCGGCAGCTCTCTGAATGATTACTACAACACAACAAACAGGGTCTATTTCCTCAGACCGGCTGAGATAACACAAACCTAGGAAGTAAGTTTGAGTTAGGAATGGCAGTGAGGCAGGGGAGTAGATAAGAGAATAGAAGGAACTGACTCAGCAATTGACGAGCCTTGCTTCTGAGTATATCTGTGAGGATTTCGAGATTCCTGTGGAGGAGGGTTGGAGAGATGGCTCAGCTATTATGACTGCATGTGACTCTTATAGAGAAACTGGGTTTGTTTTCAAGCGTCATGTGGTAGCTCACAATCATCTGTAAATGAATTCCAGAGAATTAGATGGCCTCTTCTGACCTCCGTGGGCACTGCATGTAAGGAGGCAGACACATACTTGCAGGCAAAACACCCGTCATACACATAAAATAAAATGAATAAATCAGAAAAAAGTTAAAAGATTTGTTTAAAAAAAAAGTAAACATTTAGAAACATTACCCCAGTGAAAATGCTTTAATAAGCTATATTGCTTCAAGAGTAATTATCAACTATTACATCATATCTATTAATGATGTTGATAAACTTGCATGTTTAACATTATAAAATCTGAAATATGTGTGGCTAGGAAATATAGCTGTAATTTATAAAGTCTCTCTGACCCTAAAATTCTGTACTTAGAAAAATTCTACTTTCAATATCTGCCAGAAGGGAAAATACAAATCATTTTCACAATTGATTCTGTCTTCTGGCTAACAAAATTGAATGCTTTACCAACTCACAATATGAAGAGAATGGGGTGTCAGAGTTCTTTCTCTGACTCTAACACAACAGCTAATTTTCTAACCATCTTTATTTATTCCTTTTCCATTTATTGAACACCAACCATTCTACCAGTTGCTGTGGTTCTAGTTTCAGGAATCAGAGATAAAGATCTCAGCATCTCAGGGGCTAAAGGAAGGAAATCACTTCAATGTAAAGGAAAAAAGCAGTGAATGCCAAATGCAGGTTTGAAAATAAACTCACAAGCAAAACAACAATGCAAACAACAGTTTTCGGAGGAGCTATTTATTGTCCAGGTTGAAGTATAAAGGAGGGAGAGTCATACCACCAGACCATGAACAGAATATGCAAACACACAGAAGGAAATGGATGGCCCTTCTACCAGCTGAAACTGTTTTAATGCAGTTTGAGTGAGATCTTCAAGAACTAAATGCCAGAACATGGTCAGTAGAGTACAATTATAGGAAATTTTCTAAGTGTCAAATGGCTGAGTTGGCTTGTTGCCCCCTTTTAAGTTCTGGTTTTATATTAGGTGTAATGAATGGTTTATCTGTATGCATGTATGTATGTACATATGTATTTATGTATGTATCTATGTGTCTATCTATGTATGTATCTATGTATGGATATACACAAAAAGTATGCCTAGTGCCCAAAGAAGTCTGGAGATGTCTGATCCTCTGGAACAGTTATGGATGGTTCTGAGATGGGTGATTGTTCTGAAATGGTGTGGAACCAAAGCCAATCCTCTCCAAGAGCCACACTAAGTCATCTCTCCAGCCTCATGTTCAGGCTGATATTAAAGGCAGTGGAGGACCACTGACAATGTACACTAGAAACTTAATAGCATTACCTCTTAAATATTTTAGAAAAATTATGAATTTGTTTGTAGGAGTGGTGTGTGTGTGTGTGTGTGTGTGTGTGTGTGTGTGTGTGTGTTGGGGTGAAGAGTGCATTATGATGGTTAGCTCTATCAACTTTGACATAATCACCTGGGAAGAGGGTCTCTATGGATTGCCCTCCTTGGTTTGGCCTTAGGGTTGTCTTGGTAGTATTAATTGAGGTGGGAATACCAGCCCATTGTGGGCAGTACCATTTCCTAGCAAGTGCTCCTGAACTATATAAAATTGGAGAAAGCTAGCCAAGCACCAGCAATTAAGCGAGCATCTTGGCATTTGTTTCTCTCTGCTCTTAACTTTGGGTGTAATGTGATAAACTGCCGAAGTCCCTGCCTTGACTTCTCTATGAGCTAATTGTACAATAACTCCTTTCTCCCTTAAGTTTCTTTTTATGGTGGTATTTTATCACAACAACAGCAAAGAAACTAAGACAGCATCTGGGGCGGGGAACATAAACGTTTCTGTGTGCTGTCCAATGTTGAGGCCAGGGGTCAGCCATAGGCACCATTTCTCAATTGAGACATGTCTGGAGTTCACCAAATAAGAAGACTGGTTGGTTAGCAAGATTCAAAGATCTACCCTTCTCTGGCTCTCTGGTTCTGGGATTACAAGTGTAAGTTACCACACCCAGATTTTCTAAATGAGTTCTGGGGATCAAACTCAGGTCTTCACGCTTTGAAGACAAGGAGTTATCTAACTAAGCTATCTCTTTGGTCTAAATTGGGATTTTTTTTTTAAAGGTGAAGAATGTTGTTAGGAGATCAAGTCTGGTTAAAATGGCGATAGAGTGAGTGATTCTAATTGAGCCAATGACAAGAGAATGGAATGAACTCAGCAGTTATTAGAGATATAAAGAGTAAGGACAAGGCATTGACTGGACCAAATGTGAAAAGGGGAGAAGTTTAGGACTAATGGGAACACTGAACATAGAAGCACACAAGAAATGGTTTGGATCAGCAGAGAATCCCATCTTGGGAAGATGGGTATACCATAGCTGAGATGCACGCAAGGACAAAGTCTGAGAGGCACACCTGAGATTTAAATGTGCATCTGAGTTACACAGACATGCAGAGCTCACCGGAAGCTATGAAAATAAACAAAGACATTCACAGGACATTGAACATTGCAAGTAGAGGGCTTAATACTGACTGCCAATCATTCAGAAAACAGATGAAGGAGCCAAACAACGTTCTGAAGACCACTAAGTTAACTCAGTAGAACATAGGTAATAATACTGTTTCCTAGACACAATAACCAGTAATGGCATGCACTGAGAAAAATGTCCTAAGTGGGGAGGGAAAAGCTGAAAAACATCTTATTTAGCCAAGATGACCTTGGGGCTTTAGGGAAAAGATTTTACTATTAAACAACAGGAGTATGAGAACTTAATTTATAGATCTCAGTCCATAGTGTAAAAAGAGAATGTGTTAGCTGGGCAAGGAGATGCATACCTGTAATCCCAGCACTGAGACAGAGGAATCATATGTTCTATAATTGTCTGTGCTGCATAACCAGACACAACCGCAAGCAGATAAAAGGCAGAAATATAAAGATAAAGTGAAAGAAAGGGATGTATGAGAGAGACAGAGAGAGACAGAGACAGAGAGCGCGAGAACATTTCAAATGATGTTATAAAGAAATGAAGACTTCAAGAAAGTAGAAACAAGCCAAGCAGTGGTGGCGCATGCCTTTGATCCCAGCACTTGGGAGGCAGAGGCAGGCAAATTTCTGAGTTTGAGGCCAGCCAGGTCTACAGAGTGAGTTCCAGGACAGCCAGGGCTACACAGAAAAACCATGTCTCAAAAAACAAGAGAGAGAGAGAGAGAGAGAGAGAGAGAGAGAGAGAGAGAGAGAGAGAGAGAGAGAGAGAGAGAGAGAAGAGAGAGAGAGAGAAAGGGAGAGAGAGAAGAAGAAAGAAAGAAAGAAAGAAAGAAAGAAAGAAAGAAAGAAAGAAAGAAAGAAAGAAAGAAAGAAAGAAAGAAAGAAAGAAGGAAGGAAGGAAGGAAGGAAGGAAGGAAGGAAGGAAGGAAGGAAAGAAGGAAAGAAGGAAAGAAGGAAAGAAGGAAAGAAGGAAAGAAGGAAAGAAAGAGAAAGTAGAAACAAAAGTAAAACATGATTGGTCACTTCAAAGTGTGCCAAGACTGTAGTGGTACATATTTATAGTCTCTGTCACCTGGGAAGCTAAGCAGGGAAGGTCACTTAAGATTGTGAGTTTGAGAAAAACCAGGACAGCAGTATATGCAGTATTACACTGTCATAAAGAAAAGAGAAATAACTCTTAGTGAAATGGGGGAAAACTGACAAGACAGCAGAAACACAGTCAGCACAGACTTCAGTTTGCCTTTTCTGTGTAAGGATTAATGCTTGAAAATGTGCTATTGTCAAGCCAATGAAAATGAGTCTGCTGGTGGCCACTAGATCTCTGCAGTTGATTTCTCAAAAGGTGAGATCAATGAGCTGGTGGACTTTAGCAGTTAGCTCTGATTTGATGCTCAGCCTGGTCATGTGGGGTCCAGTGGTGTATCTTAGCCCAAAACAATCATCTCTGTAATTTCAATCAAACAAGTTGTGTGATATAGAGCTTCCTACACTGATGGCAGTAAGTTCAGAAGATGAAGAAGTGCAAATAAATGTCTTCTTGAGAGATCTTTATGTTTAAATTAATTACAAAAATTGAGTAGCGGGCAGAGAGGGCTGCAGAATGTGGAAGTCTGTGGGGGTATGAGTCAGTCCTCAACATGTTTACATGCATTTGGAAGAGGAAGCCGAGAGGACATATAAAGAGACTATATACAATACTAGAATACAGAAAAGCATGGGGCCAGCAGAACACAGGTGGATTACGGTTCTGACAGAGAAACAATGTCTCTACATTTCTCTCCTAGAGGGCTATGACCTGGTGTAGTCATAACAATGTTAGTAGAAAGGGACAATGCAGGAAGTAGGAAGCTAGAAATAGCATCTCCACAGACTTCTCTCTGTGTCTTAAGAGATAGAAAAAGCCATCTGCTAAGGACATCTGCTTGAGGAATAAGGCTAAAGGTCAGAAATAGTTCAACATATGCATGTGCTTAGAGGAAGAAATAATGTCATAGGTAAAAACATAAGTCAAAATAAGAATGCTAAGGCTTAGAAGTGTTTTTATTTCCAAACTTTAGTTTCCTCACTGTCCTGTCAAAAGGCCACCAGCATTAAAATATTCTAAGCAATCATACTAAGATTTTATTTAGACAAAAGACAACATTGTTTCATCAAACATAGGAAACTGTTGTCCCTACACATCTCCATTGTACATTCTTTTACATTACATTGTAGCCCCTTCCAAGAAAATGGGATTTATTTCAAATATTAAAGGTGGAAGAAATGCCCAAGACTGGAAACAGAAAAACTATATATTTAGTTTTTATATTGAAGGCACTACAATATAACCATGGTACTAAAGTCCTTGGCAAAGACCAGCATTATGACATACTTCCACCACACCTATTGTCTTTTAATCTTTTATTTCCTTTAATTCTTTTTTGATTGATTTTTTGCTATATAAAAAGAAATAGTAAGATAAAATATACAATGATTTAAACATAGCAGTAAGATAGCCTGGATTGAAGATACATACAACTGAAGTGACCTCAGTGTATGGTTAGATGTTTTTCAAAACTATTTTGTTCTTCCTCTGTGTCTGTTTTGGGGTTACTAAGGAACCACATTCTTCAGTGAAAAGAATGATCTAAATCTGAAGAAAAAAAACTTTGGGTAAAACTCTCCCAATAATTCATTGAGAATACAATCCAATAATCTGCAGATTAACTTTGCCTACCCCTCAAACAAACGAAGCTGGACATCTCATCAAGAGATTAAGTTTTCTCAATATGTTTTTTATCTTTCATCCCATAAATCACATATGGCTACTTTAAGTGATAAAAGATTAGTCAACCAGAGTAATACTGAGTCAACAGAGAGGCAGGCCAAACAGACCTTCTGTTAAGTATACCATCTTGAGGTCAGCGCTTTCTCTCCAAAATACTTCTGCAACTGGACTTTTTCAAGCTTGAATACAAACCATTTTTCTTTTACAACTGTCAAGAATTAGTCACAGGGAAAAATTTCTAAACATTTAACCTAATATCTCTTTCTAGTGTTTATAAGAACTGTACTAGATTCGTGAACAGAAAGCCTACACGTATAATCTCCTAATTACAATGTAGTCCCTGGTAATAGAAAAAGAGCCAGTAATTGTAAAATGGGAAGTCTACTGATGAACTTCACCCTCTGAAAACTAATGCACATTTTAAGCAAAATATTTAGTTACACCTAAAACTCCCCTCCAGTTCCATTGCTTCTATATTTATAAATGCCATACATTTTTAAAATGAAATTTTTTCTTGAAATTTTAAGCAAAAGTGAAACAGAATGGGTATGTCTTTATATTTTATTTTCTTAAGATGCCTGAATAGCTCTGCTACTGTGATATGAAGCACTAGTTGTGTGCCTTTTAATAAAAATGGGCTGTCCTTCATGGTTACAGATCTATTGAAAACACATGCTGCTCGTGCTCTTGACACAGTAATGATGTCATGAAACACTGGGCAAACATTCAGGGAAGAACTAACCAGCTTAAGGGATAAAGTAAGAGAATGAACATGTCTCAGAGGAAAGCAAAGAGGCTCAAGGAAAGACAAGGAATAGTAAGTTTTTTTAAACTAAAATTCATTTGTTCTATCTATCTATCTCTATCTATCAATCTATCTATATCTATATCTATATCTATATCTATATCTATATCTATATCTATATCTATATCTATATCTATCTATATCATCTATATCATCTTTATCTCTCCTTCCCTTGTGGCACTCTTATAAATGTCAGGACAATCTTGGCTTCCATTTGTTTTATAAAACAGCTTCTTTGTCAGCTACATGTACCAGGCTAGCTGGGCTGCAGGCTTCAAAGATCCTCCTATTACTGTCTCCCATATTAGCCCAGGGATACTAGATTACAGATGTCTGCTGCAGCATCTGGCTTTCCCTGGGTTTTGGTGATCTGAACATGGACCCTCATGCCAGTGCAGGGAGTATTTCACCTCTAGAGCTACCTCCTCAGCCTGGGACTAAACTTCTATTGGCTGATCTAAATCACAAAGCTAAGTAGGCATCATATAGTGTTTGCTTTTTTAATTGTTGAATTATAGTAGAAAGTGCAATCAATAACCCTAGCACCTCTACTGTTTGTCAGTATACAGTTGAAAAGCACTAACTATACTCTCCTTGCTCTCCAACATCCCTGTGGAAAAGTGATTCTCAACATGTGCAGCATGACCTCTTTGTGGTCACCTAGCATCTCAGATACTTACAATTCATAACTCTGGCAAATTACAGTTATGAAGCTGCAGCAGAATAATGCTATGGTTGGGGGTCATGACAATTTGAAGAATTGTATTGAAGATTTCTTGCATTAAGAAGTTTGAGAACCACTGCTGTAGAGCCTTTCTATCTTCCAAAATTAAACCTATATAATCTTAAACCTGTTGAACAACACACCCTTTTCTGAGCTCCCCAGTCCCTGAAAACAGGGAGTACCTGTTTCAGGGTATTCTACCTCTGTTTTATGAGTACATGTAACTTTAGTGGGACCCTATAGCCTTTGGTTTTTATGTCATTCAATATCATGTCCTAAAGCTTACCCATATTGCAGCATGTAACCAGGTTTCCCTCTTTAGAGCTAGATATTATTCCACTTCATGGAGCCCACTGTGGTGGCACCTGCCTATAATACCAAGCATAAGAGGTAGGGGGAGAAGGATCATGGATTTAATGTTAGCCAGCTTGGCTACATGATGAGTTTCAGGCCAGCCTTGACTACACTGTACCACATCTCAAAAACAAACTAATAAATAGTGTGTGTGTGTGTGTGTGTGTGTGTGTGTGAGAGAGAGAGAGAGAGAGAGAGAGAGAGAGAGAGACAGAGACAGAGACAGAGAGACAGAGAGAGAGACAGAGACAGAGAGACAGAGAGACAGAGACAGAGAAACACAGAAACAGAAACAGAAACAGAAACAGAAACAGAAACAGAAACAGAAACAGAAACAGAGAAAGAGAAACAGAGACAGAGAGAGATGGGGGTCTGGGTGGAGTTGACATGGTACTTCTTGATCCATTCATCCATAGATGGATCTACTACTTTTCCTTCTCAATGTTCTGAACAATGCTAAAGTGCCAACGGCTGTGCAGATGCCTCTGCAGACCTGATAAGTGTTCACTATTTTTGCCAAATAATCACTAACAACCACCAAATCTCTTTACAGAGAATGTCGAATTGACTCTCTAATATTCAGACAGATGTTTTATATTGACTAAGACACAAACTAAATTACGACTAAGTATATGCACAAACTGGTTTATGACTGCTGCTCAATGACATCGGTGAGGTTTTCTTTCCTTCATATCTTTTATACCTCTTTCAGTTGACTCGCTTTAACAATTAAGGAAATTTTTACAGTGCAGCTTCTTAACCCATTTGCCCGAAGCTCCTCCTTGTGGGAGGAGCTGGGTGAGGTTCAGGCTCAGGCTGACTCTCCACATCAGAGCTGAGCAACTGAATTACCTGGCTAAGGAACCAGGGGGGAAACACTGAGGGATGAGAAAGGCTTTCAGAGAATTAGTTATGTTGTTTATCACTTGAGTCTGACTTGGGCCCACTTATTTTCCGATTTCTCCCTAATAACTTACTAGCATAAAATTTATTTATTTATCAAAGGAAATCAAAATTTCAGATTAAAACGAGTTTATTTAATAAAAGCCAAACTTCATCTCAAAATACTTTAATTTTAAACCTATTCGTGTGGTAATATAAGGAAATCAGTGGAATCAGATTTTCTAAGCTGTGGAATTGCTAATTAACTTCTAAAAATCTATTTGAATTCAATGAAGATAACTATTTGCTATGCGTCAGAAATAAAGGCCTCTATTTCTCCAATCATACAAGCTTTCTTCCATCTTGAATTTCAGAATGGGAAACATACGTAAACTTTATATTTAGGTACACATATACTCACACAAACACAAACCAGAAACAAATGAGCATAGAGATCTAGAAAGGCTGGTTTAAAAATATGTAATAGTCACAGACTGAGCTTCTTCAAAAGAGGAAATTTCAAACCTCAAAAGCAAGGAGTAGTCTAACCAGACAAGTCAGGGGCTTTCTGGTGTACATTCTTGCTTCTGGATTGCTGCTGAAAATGTGATATTTATTGTGTGAAAATGGAGTCCTCCTGACACCCTATCAGAACTTGCTCAGATTAAAGATTTAATGCAACATTCTGAGAGCAGCTAATATTATTACAGAAAGACACACACACACACACACACACACACACACACACACACACAGCCCTCAGTCCAGTACTTCCTAGAGTCAGGCTTATAACTGTGGTGGAGACATCTAGAAATTAGAAATCAGTGTTCTTTCCTCTCTAGGACTTAGTTTGAAATAAAACCAAGACACCATGCCTACCTGCAGGACCATTCTTAAAGACTTACAGAAATGTACAAGTCATCATTTCTGACTTTCTGGACTATGGACCTCTCATCAGAACAGGAAATTCACTGCTTGTGCCTCCAGCTTCAGGGGATTCAGACAGGCCTCTGAGACAACATACAAGGCCAATACCCATACAAGTGCAGACACATCCCTCCTTCTCACATACCCTCCCTCCATACCCCTCCCCGTTTCTTCTCAGAGAAGGGGAGAGCTTCTGTTTGCCTTTTAACAGGTCTCAAAGTTAACAGAGAAGGGATATTTGCTTGAGTTGAGAGCAAAGAAACTAAATATAAATAAATAAAAACGGAGCAGGCAAACCAAGCTAGAAACGAAAAGTGTGAGAATCCTCAGATGCCCAATTCAGGCTTATTTCCAGATATTTACCCTTGCAATAAGAAAAATCCTAATGCATTTCACATAAAGCATTCTTTGTGCCTTTTCCCACCCCCACCCCCTATAAACACACACTTGAAATCAAAGCCACGATTTCTGTTTTAAATCTCTCATCAATGAAACATGTCAAATCATTTGATATCCTAGCTTGCCATCCCAGGGTACTTGTGCTATGCAGATTACCAAAGAATTGATGGGACAGTTGTCTGAATGCTGCTTCAGGGTAGTAAGTCCTCAGGATCTAACTCAATAGAAATCCAAGATATACTGGTGCACCGAGTTATGCTTAGCACATATCTGAGGACCGGTACTGGAGTCACAAACTGCAGAAAGCAAAGGAAAAAGCCCATTAATAACAATGGGGATTTCACCATGTCATGGTGGCAATAGAACACCAACATCTGCCAAAGGTGAAGCCCTATGTGACAGTATACAACAAGAGTCTGCAAATCTTGCTGTCCTGGGTGGTTGATAAATGTTATTCCATGTAAAGCTTAAGTCAGACACTCCTAAAGGTTTTAGAAGCTCTAAGACACCACAAGAGGAAGCTCCCAAAATTACTAAGAGATCAGACCCCACATCTTCTACTCAGAGCAAGAAGTCCAGGATTCCATTTCTTTCTGGTGGATCCCTGAAGGATAGTATCTTGAGACCTTCTTCTATATATGAATGGAAAATTCTTCTTCATTATTTTCTTAATCAAAATTTATAAGCTATACAAAATAGTGTATTTATAGCATGTTTTTAATTTACGTTGATCATATCCACATCTTTTCTGCCCCATAAAAGCCAAATATAGTCTTTTTTATTCCATATATTTTTATTTACATTTCCAATGATTTCCCCTTTTCTAGCCCCCCCACTCCCCAAAAGTCCCATAAGCCCCCTTCTCTCCCCCTGTCCTCCCACCCACCCGTTTCCACTTCCCTGTTCTGGTTTTGCCCTATACTGCTTCACTGAGTCTTTCCAGAACAAGGGGCTATTCCTCCGTTCTTCTTGTACCTCATTTGATGTGTGGATTATGTTTGGGGTATTCCAGTTTTCTAGGTTAATATCCACTTTTTAGTGAGTGCATACCATGATGCAACTTTTGAGTCTGGGTTACCTCACTTAGTATGATGTTCTCCAGCTCCATCCATTTGCCTAAGAATTTCATGAACTCATTGTTTCTAATGGCTGAATAGTACTCCAGACTCCAGAAAACCAAACAACCCTATTAAAAAATGGGATACAGAGTTAAACAAAGAATTTTCACCTGAAGAACTTCGGATGGCGGAGAAGCATCTTAAAAAATGCTCAACTTCATTAGTCATTAGGGAAATGCAAATCAAAACAACCCTAAGATTTCATCTTATACGAGTAAGAATGGCTAAGATTAAAAATTCAGGAGACAGCAGGTGTTGGAGAGGGTGTGGAGAAAGAGGAGCACTCCTCCACTGCTGGTGGGGTTGCAAATTTGTACAACTACTCTGGAAATCAGTCTGGCGGTTCCTCCGAAAACTGGGCACCTCACTTCCAGAAGATCCTGCTATACCATTCCTGGGCATATACCCAGAGGATTCCCCAGCATGTAATAAGGATACATGTTCCACTATGTTCATAACAGCCCCACTTATAATTGCCAGAAGCTGGAAAGAACCCAGGTATCCCTCAACAGAAGAGTGGATGCAAAAAATATAGTCTTTTTAAGAATGCCTCTTAAAAGTTCCTAGAGGACCTGAAGAGATGGCTCAAGAGGTCAAGTTCCTTATGGACAAATGTGAGGGTCTGAACCTGGATTCCTAGCACCCATGTAAAAACAGTATAACATGCATGAAAGATGGCACAGTTTAAAAGGTTAGGAGTCCTTCTTGCTTTTCCAGAAACTTAGGGTTCCAAGGTTCAAATCAGGAAATTCACTTCTTGTACCTCCAGCTTCAGGGGATTCAGACAGGCCTCTGAGACAACCTATACATACATACAAGGCCAATACCCATACAAGTGCAGACACATCCCTCCTTCTCACATACCCTCCCTCCATACCCCTCCCCCTTTCTACTCAGAGAAGGGGAGACCTACTGTGGATATTAATACTTTGACCTTTTCCTTTCTAATTTGTATCCCCTTGATCTTCTTTTGTTGTCTTAATGCTACTTAGAACTTCAGGTACTATATTGAACAGATACAGTTAGAGTGCACAGCCTAGTCCCTGTTTTTAGAGGAATTGCTTTAAGTTTCTCTCCATTTAATTTGATGTTGGCTATCATTTGCTATATGTTGCCTTTATTGTATTTAAGTATGTGCCTTGTATCCATGATCTCTCCAAGACTTTTATCATGAAGGAATAGATTTTGTCAAAGACTTTTTAAGAATCTAATTAGATCATCATGTGGGTTTTCTCTTTCCATCTGTTTATATGGTAGACTACCCTGATGGGTTTTCATATGTTGAACCATCTCTGACATCCCCGGGATGAAGCCTACTTGATCATGATAGATAATGTCTTCGATGTGTTCTTGGATTCAGTTCTCAAATAGTTTATATAATATTTTTGCATCAATATTCCTAAGGAAAATTGGTCTGAAATTCTCTTTCTTTGGTGAGTCTGTGGTTTAGGTATCATGGTGAGTATTGCCTCATAGAAATAATTTGACAAGGATTTTTTTTTTATTTTGTGGGCTAGTTTGAAGAATATTGGTATTATTTCTCCTTTGACAGTCTGATAGAATTATGCATCAAAATCATGTGGGCCTGAGCATTTTTTTTTTGGAAAATGTAATGACTACCTTTATTTCTATAGGGATTGTTGCTCTATTTTAATTATTTACCTGATCTTGATTTAGTTTGGATAAATGGTATCTATCAAGAAAGATTCCATTTCATTTAGATTTTTCAATTTTGTGAAGTACAAGTTTTTGAAGTAGATCTAATGAATCTTTGAATTTTCTCAATTTCTGTTGTTAAGTCCCCCTTTTCAATTCTTATTTTGTTAAATCTTTGTTAATTTTGTTAATTTGCATTTTCTCTCTGCCTTTTTAGTTTGGCTAAGGTTTTGTCTATCTTGTTTATTGTAGATGAGTACATCTTTGATCTCTTCAGACACATCAGAAGAGGGCATCAGATCCCATTACAGATGGCTGTGAGCCACCGTGTGCTTGCTGGAAATTGAACTCAGGCCCTCTAGAAGAGCAGTCGGTGCTCTTAACCACTGAGCCATCTCTCCAGCCTTTGTCTATCTTGTTGATTTTCTCAAAGAACCAACTCATGGTTTCATTGATTATTTGTATTATTTTCTTAGTTTCTAATTGATTGATATCAGACCTGAGTTTGATTATTTCCTGCCTCTACTCCTCTTGAGTGCATTTGCTTCTTTTTTACTAAAGCATTCAGGTGTGATATTAAGTTGCTAATATAAGATCTCTCCAATTTCTTTATGAAGGCACTTAGTGCTAAGAGCTTTACTCTGAGCACTGCTTTCATTGTATCCCCCTAAGTTTGTGTATGCTGTACCTTCATTTTCATTGCATTCTAGAAAGTCTTTATTTATTTCTTCCCTTACCCAGTGGTCATTGATTAGAGAGTTGTTCAGTTTCCATGCTTTTGAAGGCTTTCTGTTGTATCTATTGTTGTTGAAGTCCAGCTGCAATCCATGGTGGTCTGATAAAAGAAAAGGAATAGTTATTTAAATTTTCTTTTATCTGTTGAGATTTGCTTTGTGTCCAAGTATATGATCTGTTTTGGGAAAGGTTCTATGAAGTGTTGAGAAGGAAGATTCTTTTGTGTTTGGGTGATCTGTGCTGTAGCTCTCTTAGGTCCATTTGATTCATAGCATCTATAAGTTTCATTGTTTCTGTTTAGTTTCTGTCTGTATGACCTGTTCATTAGTGAGAGTGGAGTGTTGAAGCCTCTCATTATTAATGTGCAGTGTTTGATATGTGATTTAAAATGTAGTAATGTTTCTTTTACGAATGTGGGTTCCATTGCATTTGGAGCATAGATGTTCAGACTTGAGATGTCATCTTGGTGGATTTTTCCTTTCATGAATATTTCCAATCTGTATTGATTCATTTTGGTTAAAAATCGATTTCATTAGATAGAATGGCTACTCCAGCTTGTTTTTTGGGTCCATTTACTTGGAAAGTCTTTTTTAGCCCTTTACTTTAAGGCATTGTCTATCTTTGTGACTGAAGTCTGTTTCTTGTGTACAGCAGAATGCTGTGTTCTGGGTTTTTATTCATTGTGTTAGCCTGTGTCTGTGAAGAATTGAGCCTATTTATATTAAGAGATATTAAGACTAATGATTGTTAATTGCTGATATATTGATGTTAGTAGTGGTTGTGTGTGTGTGTGTGTGTGTGTATGTGTGTGTGTATTTGTGTTTCTCTTCTTTTGTTTTGCTGGTGTAGAATTATTTGTTTCCTTTGTTTTCTCTGGTGTAGTTAGCCACATTAGGTTGGAACTTTTCTTCTAGTATCTTATACAGACATGGATTTGTAGATAGTTATTTTTTAAATTTGAATTTGTCATGGAATATCTTGTTTTTCTCCCTCTAAGGTGACTAAAAGATTTTCTGAGTATAGTATTCTTGGCTGAGATCTGTGGCCTCTTATAGACTGCAAGATATCTGCCTAGGCCCTCTGGCTTTTAGAGTCTTTGTTGAGAAGTCAGGTGTGCTTCCGATAGGTCTGCCTTTATATGTTACTTGGCCTTTTTCCCTTGCAGCTTTTAATACTCTTTCATTGTTCCATACATTTAGTGTTTTGTTTATTGTGTGGTGGGAAATTTTCATTTCTCTTCCAATCTGTTTGGTGTTCTGCAAGCTTCTTGTATACTTATAGCCATTTCTTTCTTTATGTTAGCACAATTTTTTTCCCGTGATTTTGTTGAAAATATTTTCTGGAACTTTGATCTGGAATCTTCTTCCACTCCTATTATTCTTAGGTTTGTTTAGTCTTTTCGTGTTGGCCCAGATCTCCTGAATGTTTTACATCAGGAACTTATCAGATTTAACATTTTCTTTGGCCAATGTATTGATTTCTTCAATTGTACCTTTTATGCCTGAGAGTCTCTTTTCCATTTCGTGTATTCTGTTGGTAATGCTTGCATCTGTAGATCCTGTTCTCTTCCCCAGGTTTCCACCTCTAGGATTCCCTTCGTTTGTATTTTTCTTTATTGCTTCTATTTCCATTTTCAGTTCTTGAACAGTTTCATTCATTTCATTCACCTGTTGGATTGTATTTCCCTGTATTTCTTTAAGGGATATATTCATTTCCTTTTTAAGTGCTTCTATCATCTTGTTAAGATTGGGTTAAGGTCATTTTCTTGTGCTTCAGCTGAGTGGGGTATGCAGGGCTTGTTGTAGTAGGATAGATGGGCTTTGGTGGTGCCTTGACTCTTGTTCATTCTGTTCTAATGCTAGCTTCTAGCCATCTGGCTGTCCCTGGTTAGAAGGCTAGCTGTAGGACAGAAAATAGAGTGCAGTGAATGGAGCTGAGTTTATAGCTTCTGTGTGTGCCATAAGGTGTTGCAGAATATTTGATCACGTTGTGAACCCCAAAATCGTGAATTAGAAAAACCTTGTTGTTTTGTGGTTCAGCCCTAAGACACACCTTTTATCCAAGAGCTTTCTAGTTATTGTAAACAGGTTCTTGTGGTGTGGCTCAGCCCTAGCACATACCTTTAATCCAAAGAGCTTTCAGTAAATTTGAGGGAAATAAAGTCAATGATAGGTCAAAAGGCAGTGCAAGCAACCAGGGGACATGGAGTAGAAATAAGGAAGTAAAATGGAGAGACATTGTGTTAAAGGTTATTTAAAACTTGGTACATGAGGAGAAGGAACTTTGCCTTCTGGAATGTAGATGGAGTGGGAGGGTCATCTAGGTGCTTTCTCTGCCTTTTTTGGCAAGCAGGCTTTTCACCTCCACATGTGGCTTCTGAATCTTCATTGGTAAACACAATCTTTGGGATTTTGTTTTTACAAAACAACACTAAGGGAACCTGTCAGACAAGAGGCCTTGGGCAGGGCCCTAGCTGGTTGACCCAGGTGATAGCAGGCCTCCCGGAATGCAAGCACAGCTGTGGTCTGAAAAATGGTATGGCATGTACGGCTCACTGCTGCTGGCCTGGCTGGGGGTAGGGAGTAGGACATGAACATGCAGGGAAAGTGACAGTGGACTGGTTGTCCCTGATGTCAGCAGGCCTCTGGGAATACAGACATAGCTATCAATATAAGTTATTTTTAAATGTGGTGTTGACTTCTTTCCTGCACACCTCTGTACCTTTTACATACACATACGTACATACATAAATACCCATGTACACACACACACATAGACTTGGAAATATTCACTGAAGAGCAGTATGTCCATAGCCAAAGTCTAGGCTGTGTCTGTGGATGCTCATTTTTGTAAGTGCTAGTGATTCAGTAGTTCTGCCTCATGAATGCCTCAAAATGAAAAGAGGAGACAGAGGATTGAAGAATTATGTGGTGTGAAGTTTTTTCTCTACCCCCACACAGCCTTAACTATAAGCTCACACAGTTAAATCCTCCTAGCAATATGTGAAAGGGGGGACAGGCAGGAAATGGCTGACTGGGATGGCCATGTTTCCTCAAAGACAGTCCATCTGGTGACATTGCAAGGCACATTAGGACGGACTTGGAGAGTCCATGTTAGCATAGCAGCAGTTGTCAACTGAATCCAAGAATTAAAACAGCAGTGGTCATGTAGGTAATCAGAGCATCGTATGATCAAACAAGTCACCAACGCTTTAGTGGTCCAAGAGGCCTCAAGCCAGAGTCTGAGCATAGAGAGAACGTACACAGTTAGGTTCCACAGCTCAGCACACCATCAATGTGCATGCAATCAAGCTGAGCACTGGCCCCAGGACTCTCAACAAAGTGGCAAATTTGTCTCTGGAGAAGTAACAGATTATTGTACTAAACCAGCCATGAAGACAAAAGCCATGAGATGAACAAAAACATTGACTCTATGTCAATGGTGAGGAGTGGGTGGGAGTTAGAGGGAAATGGAGATAGCCACATGTCAGAAGTATCCTTTAGCTACAGAATGAGAAAACAGGAGGGCAAAGAAACGGGATGGGGTACAAACAATAAATTATAGAAAGGCAAAGAGGAAATTGAGAGAAATGGGAAGGAAGGGTATAGGAAAGGAAGGAGGAGAGGAAACACAGGGAAAGGAAGGAAAGAGGAATGACCACATACATACATATACATACACACATATTATATAAACATACATGCACACACATACATACATACATACATACATACATACATACATACATACATGCATGTAGGTTAAAATGGTAACCCGCATAAGCTGCCCCCAGGTGGAGTATCAGTTTGTTTGAAGCTACAGGATGCCCCCTGCCCCAGGTTTGGGGATAGGGAAGTGCAGTCTGAGGTCCCGGGGAACTGCTGGGTGCTGGCTCATGGGTCCTCAAGCCACACCGAGGCCAAGGACCATAGGTTCTCTGGCTCCCGGACACCACAGTTGTCCCTGGATACCATGGAAGAGCTCCTGCTGGGTCCCTCAGGGACAAGAGTCCTTGGCTTGCTCAGTAGGCTGCTTGGCTTGGTGGAGACATGGTTGGGAGTGCAGAGAGGTCTCCTGCGGGGATTAGATGAGGCTCTTTAGAGGAAGGCCTGAGCCATTGTTCCAACACTGTGGATCCAAGTGAGAAGAAGCAGTCCATGGTTTTAAAGTGTTTATCGTTATGGTGGAGAGTTGTGATGAGTGAAACTATACCCCACTTTTTCAGAGAAGGCCTGAGGTTAAATACCTTTTGGAGGGAAGAGAGTCTGGGAAAGAGAGCTTAATTGGCTAAACCCTTTGGGCCTTTAGGCGCTTCATTAAAATGGAGATCTGTCTTGAGGCTACGTGATCTGTTGTCATGTTCTCTACTGTGGAGGGGCTTGCAGGGTTGCCCTACATAACAGATTGCCACAAGATTATGAAGAGCTGAGGCCTCATGTGTCAAGTGGCCTTCTGTCCCTTGCAGAAACAACTGCTGGGTCACCGGGAATTAAACCTAGCTCAACCAGAAGACAGGCTGCCTTTCATGGTCCCACACACATACACATGTACATATACTCATACAAACATACATAGACACACATACATATACACATATATACACATATATGCACTCATACACACATGCATACATGACACATATACACACATACACACACAATCTGCTTTGTTTTGAGAAGTTAATAATATATAAGGTATTTACCTCATACATATAATTTCACAAATAATTTTTCCATTTTCCAGTTCCTTGAATAAAAAGGGGGAAATGTCCCAAGAATTACAACTGACTATATTGAACCCTAGTGAACTCAACAAAATATATTGAAGAATTCATGTTTTCCAAGCCCAAAGTATCCTATGCCTTTATATACTCCTAATCAACATCAAGAGTCATCCTGATTAATCACTGGGGACTTTTCTTTTATGAATGGTGCAAATATAGAATAATCTCAATTTATCAAAACAAATCTTTGAAACTTTGGTGAAGTGATCCGAATGCTATATCGATTAGTAAGACAAAAGGGAGGGAGGGTAAGTTTAGAGAAAGAGACAGAAAATTGTTAGCGTTACCTTGGAATATGAGTGGAAAACGAGTTATGACCAAGGAAAAAAAATCCCTTATCACTCTTCCTGAATTTTGAGTTGCTGAGCACTTCCTTGTTTCTGCTCACTACAATCAACTATTTTTTATTGATATATTTTTTATTTACATTTCAAATGATTTCCCCTTTTCTGGGTCAACTATTATAAGACACCGTCAAGCCAGGTCATTTCTCTGAATGTTTGTCTCATCCTTAATATAAGGGGAATAACTTTGTGACATTATTAAAATTATAACAGATACTGTAATTTTTAGATCTTTTGGACTGCCGAAGACAACAGGGTACACCCAGTTTCTCTCTTAGAAGCTACAGCACAGGCCTCATAGCTGGACAGAGAGAGGAGCTCCCTGCGAGCAACCCCCATAACACTAGCTTCTCTCTGCTCCTCCCCTGCCTCCTCTCTCCACAGAGTCCCTCCATCAACTCAAGGCTTCTGCTTCTTCCTTTGAACTCACATACGTGTTCCAACCCCCTCTGTCCACCTGAGTGTCCACTCTCTCCCGAGATGGGCACTGCCTAGAGATGGGTTCATTAGACCCCATCCAGAAGAAGCATTTCTGTCTGGTGGGACCCCACTCAGGGTCAATGGCTGGTTTTTAGATGGTGCCTTTGTAATAGGCCTTTGTCTAATTGTTTATTTGATAAGTCATGAGCTTGGCTACAATAACTATACACTAGGAGAGAAGGTAGGTGGGCAGGGACTTGGGGGAACCATGTCTCCCTAACCTGCAGACTGGTCTTAGCTCAGGAAAGAACAGCTACTGAAAAGGGGTCCTTAGCTTTGAAAGCGTACAAATTAAAAGAGAAATGCTGGGAACTAAATGTTCTCAGCTCTCCACTTTTAACCGATGTACCTGGAATACTGAGTAGCATCAGCCTTGGTGAATAATGTAAAGCAAAATACAAAAGTGCTGTGGACAAGCTCCCTGTAGTATAAGTATATAAACAATTGGCAAAAATGCAAAAACATAAAAATAATAAAAATAAAGAACTAGATGAAGGCAAAATTTTCCTATGGTAAGAAATGTGAAACAAGATCTTAAAGTTGAAGGGAAAAAAAGTCTCTCACAACATGAAGCCAGACTCCAAGACATCAGGATCCTTGCTGTCACCTTTGTCCCAAGCAAGCACAGAGATAAACGGTGTAAAGAGCAGACGTGAGTCAGAGTCATGTCTCATTCCCCAGCTGCCTCGAGGTCTGGCCCCTAACCTGCCTTGCTCTTCTCAGCTAAGTATTTCTCTGACAAAAGAACTACCTCACCTATCAACAGTTAATCAGGCAGAAACATATCAGACTGTAGCTTCCGGTACCCTCGGGAATCAGGGCTGTGATAAAGGTAGACTGTAGAGAGGAAGCAAGATGGAAAGAAAGGACTTACATACTCCTTCCCCTTTTCTTTCTGCGTCAGCTCACACATCCATGTCGCCCCTCACACTAGAGGCACATGGGTACAGAGAGATGCATTGACCAAAGCAAAGGCATCAAATAATCAAAAACCACCAAACAGGGCCATGACTAATTGTAATAATCCTGTGGAATTTGTCATCTTGTTTCATTGAAGGAAAAATTTTTTATAAAGTATCCCATTTATCCCAGTCAGGGTTCCTCTACAGAAACTGACTGACTAAATATGTATGTATGTATGTATGTATGTATGTATGTATGTATGTATGTATGTGTATATGTGTGTGTGTGTCTGTGTCTGTGTATATATAAACACAGACACAGACACAGACACACACACACACACACACACACACACACACACACACACACATACATCCTCTCCACAGGAATAAAGTAAGAGAACTTGTCTGTCTAGTATCTTACAGGAGAAGAAACAAAGGTAAGGGGAGAATATTTAAGCAGACACTGAGGTCTTTAGCAAGCTTATCAACTATCCAGCTGCTTGGACCAGCATTTTAATCCTGTTTGGGGAAATAAAACACAAGCGGAGAAAGCAAAGTGAGCTGTCAATTTTGCTATGTGTGCGTTCCAGAAGATCATGGAAGTCTTTATGTAACTTATTTATTTTACAACGATGAACCTGTCTGTAAGCATTCTCAATTTAAACTTAAGGAAACGATCATTTTACTAACATGCTTCCTGATTTTTTTTAAAAAAATAAGAAAAATGCCTCCTTTTTAAAATTTGTCTGAGACAAGGCTTCAATATGTATTTTAATCTGCCTTTTAACTGAGAGCAATCCTCCTGCATCAACAACCGAAGAACTGCAGTTACATAAACCATCAGGCCAGCCTAGAAGTGTTTATCATTTTGTTCCTGGATTCCGCAATTGATCTATTACTGGTGAAACGTACATTTAGTTACATCAGGGTGCTGTGCTTGGAATGTGATTTGCATCTTCTAAAACTGCCGCCGGAACTTGATACCCGGAGGAAGAATTGAATAGAAATGTAAGCTTATCATGGCATTGCGATGTAAGGACTAGGGCATGCATGGGACTGGATGCGGTCACCGGAATGGGGCTCCATGATTAAATCCTGATGGTCTTATAGGAAGGAGAGGCCCAGGTACGATTTGGTAGTGGTAGAAAGCTTACCAAGTATGCATGATTGATTCAACCTTTTACTTCTGGGCATTTCCTGTCTCACCAGGCGATGACCTGCTTTGGCCTCAGGACTGTAGAAGGGAAATGTTGCCACCAGTTTGGGTTCCCTGACCTTAACCCTCTGGCACTGTGAGCCAAAGTAAACCTCTGTTCATTAAAACTCACTCAGTTGGTCATTCTGTGTAATGAGTAGCAAAACCCTATACAATCTGTCCTCTGTCGCCCTCTCACCTTGTCTCCCAATGTTCACGCCTCAGTCATTCCACACCTGTGTCGCACAGACACCACACCTGTGTCACACAGACAAACCTGTATCACACAGGCACCACACCTGTGTGACAAAGATACCATCCCTGTGGCACACAGACACCACACCTATGGCACACAGACACCACACCTGTGGCACACAGATACCACAAAGACATCATACCTGTGTCACACAGATACCACACCTGTGTCACACAGACACCATATCTGTGGCACACAGACATCATACCTGTGGCACACAGACACCATACCTGTGGCACACAGATACCACAAAGACATCATACCTGTGTCACACAGGCACCACACCTGTGGCACACAGACAAACCTGTATCACACAGGCACCACACCTGTATCACACAGACACCATACCTGTGGCACACAGACACCATACCTGTGTCACACAGATACCACACCTGTGCCACACAGACACCACACCTATGTCACACAGACACCACACCTATGTCACACAGACACCACACCTGTATCACACAGACACCATACCTGTGTCACACATACATCACACCTGTGTCACACAGACAGCTTGGTTTTCCCCTAAAGCTCCAGTGACTCTCTTGTTTGGGGGCCTTCTGTGCACTGAACTGTGTCCTGTCCAAAATGCATGTGTTCAAGCTTTAATCCCAGTATGACTGCATTTGAAGGCAGAATTTATAAGACTAAATTTAAAAGAAGTCATAACGATAGAGCTCTATTCTAATATTAGTGCCCATAAAAGAATTCTCCCATTATCTCGTTATCTCTGCCAGGCAGCAAGACAACAGCCATCCCCAAGCCAGAAAAGAGTTTACCAGGAGCCAGTCCTACCACTGCTTTCACCCTAAACCTTCCAGTCTACAGAATTATAAGAAAATTAAGATGTTTAATAAGTCAGAGATGGCACACACAATAAGGCATATGATGGTTTATAGCCTCAGGTGACAGATTTTGGTAACCTGAAGTGGAACATTGTCACAACAAACATGAATGCATCGAGATGGCTCTGAAGCTGATATATGCTTTACCAGGCTTAGAGGCCCTTGGAGGTGCATGCTTCAAGGTTGGAGATCTGAGATGCAGTATCGAAAAACATTGGAGGTACCATAAAGGTGCTGTTGCTCTAAAACCTAAAATGTATTCCTACTTAGAAAGAGACAAGTGTGTGTGTGTGTGTGTGTGTGTGTGTGTGTGTGTGTGTGTGTGTGTTTATATACACACATATACGTGGTCTTATGAGCAAAACACTGGTGGAAATATCAATGTTCAAGGCCTTATGCTGAGTTCTCATGTGTAAAGAAGATTCCAATCACAGCAGCCAAGAATGTGGTTCGGGTCAATTCTCGTTCTAGTGTTATCTGGAACGTCAAAGCATGAAGAGATGGAACTAGATATTTAGCAGAGCAAATTTCTCAGGCAATTGTGGATTGTAGTGTGAGCTTGTCTTCTTCAGACAGTTGTGGATTGTGGCATGAGCTTGTCTCCCTGTAGAGTTAAACACTTCATAAGCACTTCTTTTTCAGCAAATATCAAAGATGCTTTACTTTATTTTCCTGGATGTTTGTGTTTCATAGCACATATCTACAAATGATCACTTCAAATATTTAAAAGTCTCATCACCACATATGGCGAAGTGTTTTAGGGTCGAATAACCCTGCCACAGGCTCACCTGTTAGACAACCTGTATATCAGAGTATTTGCTGTTAACAGCAAATACGATTCATAGAAAAATTACAGTAATGAAGTAGCAACAAAAATAAATTATAGCTGGGGTCACTACAACACGAAGAACTGAATTAAAGGGTTCAATATTGGCAAGGTTGAGAACTAACATATGATCTAATAATGTAATATGCTTTCACATCTCCTCCCCATCTGTATGCCATTCTTGATATGCATTTTATTTCTGCATATGAATGGAAATACATATAGCTATATAACACATAACTGTATATGCTTTCAACAGCCAATTGTGTTTTCCAGGTATAGAAGAAAATAGGAAATAGGGTGTTTTCCTTGGTTTGCGGATGGATTATTTTATTTCTGTTGGTTTCAAAATAACTTTTATTTTGCTTGAATTGATCTAATTTTTTTAGACAGAGCCTCCCATCTTTCCCTGACTAACCTTCAACTCACAATCCTCTTCCCTCAGTGGTTACAATACTGTCACCATGCCTGGCTTTAAAAAAAAAAAAAAGTACTTTTTTATGTAGCTGCCATTTGTAGTTTCCCTCTTATCCTGTGATGCAAATTTTTATCCAGTTCATTTTGTCCTGCCAGTAAACTTCTGTTACAAATCTATGTGTTATTCTTGTATGATATCAACTCCCTAGGAGATATCAACAACATAAAATTCAAAATCTTAGCACATTACTTGCTAGATTGTATATGTGCAGATTCCAAGATCCGTTTGTGATGTAATTGTGCTGGTGGGCTGCTCTTTACATGGGAAGCCCTTTCCCCATGTGCTGCATCCCGTTCTCCCACTTCATACAAATCTCTTCTTAGTGTTACCTGATTAAAAAAAATGATTCACACACACACACACACACACACACACACACACGCATGTCACACACATAAAAACACACAGGTACATACACATGTACATACACAGCATGCACTCACATGTACATTTTCATTTTTAATTTTGTTTTCCTTCTGTTCAGAGCACTTAAGAGTACTTGAAATCATATTATGCTTTTATTGATTATCTATCATAGTTTGTATGCCTTATCTTGTTTTGTTTCCTGTCAGAGCACTTAAGGCTCCTTGAAATCATATTATGCTTTTATTATATTTATATCAGAATTAGAGTCCAGAAAGCATAAGAGCTTTTTTTTTTTGTTTTGTTTTCGCTCAGGTATTTTCCCTGTCCTGAACCATGGCCAGTGTACAGAACTAGTCTACAATGAAAGGTTGTAATAATCACCTGAGTTCACTCTGATGACCAACATTATCTTTTATTAAACAAAACTTAAAATAAGCAGATAAAATGCAAATTATATCCTGGATATGATTCCAGAATGATTCCAGTTCTGCTTATTCTAAAACAGCAGTTCCTTTCCACCACTCTTAATGAGCTGGCCTTGCATTTCAAAGCTACAATTAACCGATTAATGTTGTTCTGCCTTTGGGACATTAAAGGACAAAGAACAAAGGCCAAGAGAGGCTCTTTTCCAGTGGATTCTTCCTTCATTCATCCTTCCCCAAGCCCCATTGTGCCAAGCACACAAAGACATCAGGAAGGCAGAAAGCAGAAGGGAAAGAGGAAGTGCCACGCTTCTGTGGCAGAAGAAAGAACCTTTTTGTCCCACCTCCACCCTCAGGACCCAACAGGTGGAAGCAGATTGTAGAGACAATTGACTTTTGAAGAGTAGGAAACCTATGCACCATGGCTTAGCAGTGTTCAATTACTTTACCTACCCAACTAGGTAGTGTTGTGAGAACATGAGTGGCAAACAGAAGCCTAGCTTTTTTTGGAAAAAAGCCAAAGGGCCAAACACAGCTATTCATCTTCACTGTAGTTTGCTACCTTGCTAAAACAAGAGTCAATCCAAATGATCGGTCCCTGCTTTACAATGAGTACTTCCAGGCTCCATCTCTTCCAGCTGCCGTTCTCTATGACTGATGGAGGTGACTTAGTGCTACATATATTCCTTCTAATGCAAATGATCTCCCCTTCTATATTTTTTTTACCCATAAATATCTGTTTCTACAATGAAAGGAAAACCCAATTTAAACTGTTACACTTGTGGGACAAAGTAAACAGTAATTCTTGTCTGAAACGACACTGATGACATACAGAGCTTCAGGCCGGGTCTCAGTACATTGCCAGGCTAACTCTGAACTCAAGACCAACTTGGCTCAACCGCCAAAATACCAGGGTGCTCAGCACCATGCCCAGCTTGAAAGACATTTTTATGACCCAGGTGTATTTATGATTAAAATAGGAGTTTAGGTAGTTCCACTATTCCAATTTGTGGTTGCATATAAATTATCTCAAACAATTTCTCTCTTAAAATTGCTTTGAAAATGAAGAAAAGGGTTTTGTCTAAAGTATTTAGCATATAACATATACTTAACATATGATAGACAATAAATATTAGATAATATTATCAATTAGTGGTAATATTTAACTTATATAGACTACAGAATATTATTGCATGAATTCTCCAGACACTCTGTACAGTTTTTACAAAATTAAATTACAGTGAGTGGATTGACCAAAACAGCCCACAATGAAAGACATGAAGTGATAGTCCTTTCTTTAGGCGCAACAATAACTTTATTATTCCAAATACTTTCTTTCACCAGTTACAGATTATGCATCTGTTAGAAAAAAGGGGGCAAAAATATAGTCAAGGACTCTGGCAAGTTCTCAATTCCTACTGAGTTTTCTTATCAGCGGAAGGTGTAAGTGGCTGCCTTATAACTACGGTGAATATTGAGAAATGTGAATGCTAAGAACCCTCTGGACTGGGTGACAGTTTGCATCCAGAAAGGCTTCAATGGGAAAGAAATAATATGATCTTGTATTACATATGTGTATATACATATATACATATATATAATCTATATACACATGTAGATATATATACATTATGTTATACATTATATTATTTATTATATGTATAATATATAATATAATGTACATACAATAGATGTATATACAATACCATATATTATATACTATACATTATATGTGTGATAATATCAATACATATTAATAAATACATAATAAATAATATATAATAATATATGTACTATATAATATGTATATATCCTATATATTAAGATATAGAAAATGGAATTCTTTTAAAGAAATTTAAATAAGGACATTTTCAAACATTATAGGAATATAATTATTTTAATTCAGACATCTTGAGAAGAAAGTAGATTCTGAAGTTCTTCGTTTTTACACATATTTAATATTGCCTTGGGAAAAAAAGGTTAAGTTAGCAAAACAGAAGAGTTGACACAGTAGCATTTGTATACTATCTACGGTGTTGAACTTTGGTTGGGACCTGAGCCCCAGGAGAACAGCGAAGGTTAAGAGGTACACCCTCAAGAGGACTGAGAGTGCTGGGGGGGGTCAAAGACACCACAAGAAGACCTCCAGGGAAGACCTGAGCCCATAAGGGCTCAGAGACTAAACCACCAACCAAACGGCATGCAGGGGCTGGACCTAGACCCCCTATCCATTTGTAACAGATGTGCTGCTTGCTGTTCAGGTGGGTCTCCTAACAACTGTAGAGGGAGATGTCTCTGACTCTGTTGCTTGTCTTTGGATCCCCTTCCCCTAGTGGGACTGCCTGGTTGGGCCTCAGCATAAGAGGATGTGCATTGTCCTGATGTGCCAGGGCAGGTTGGTATCCATGGGGGATTTCCCCTTCTGTGTGGAGGAAGAATGGGAGTAACTGGGGAAGCATTTGTGAGGGTGGGACTGGGAGAAAAGGATTGAGGGGAGCTGTGATGTAAAGTGACTAAGTAAATAAGTTGATGGAAAAAATAGTTGCTTCCAAGTTTGAAAGAGTATCAGTAACAACTGGCATCCATCCACAGCTTTATGTCCTATGCACTGTGCTTGTGCTAATCCCTCTAAATTCAGCATGGTATGACTTTGATGGAACTATAAATTATTTTCATCCTTGTTTTACAGAACAGTAAATGAAATTTCATAGAGTTTGGCTAACCAATATGAATGCCCATCCTGTTCAAACTACAATTCTTTCAGGAAAGGGTTCTGTTGTTTTGTTTTGTTTTGTTTTGTTTTGTTTTGTTTTGTTTTGTTTTGTTTTGTTTTGTTTTGTTGTACAACAATTTTAAGGTTGAGCCCTTCAGTTTCTAATCCCTGGTTCTTTGCCGTCTAGATTTTTGGGAGAGAATCTCTCTGAGGACAGTGACTGACCTATTTATTGCAATTACTTTGGCCCATGAATTGGCATCTGAAGTGGAACAGATGCCTGGTATTTTTTTCCATTCACCAACAATCCATGCTTTTTGCTTTAAAATTCATTTTGCCTAAAATTTAGTCTTACTTTCTCAGTTTTAAATTCTATTTGATGAATATTTATCCATTGATTTTGGTCAACTCTTTTTGATGGATAAACTCATTTAGGGTGTCTTTGAGGAGTAACATATCTATGCCTGTTTTGGATAACCTGGTACCTTTGTTTGTCCCAACATACCAATGATGCTTGCTTCAAGTAAACAAAAGAATTCCCCACTCCATCCTTTGTGACCTATGAAATGAGTGTTCTCTCCCATCTGACTTAGGTTAAGACTTTCGGTTGCTCTTGTTATTTACCTTGGGTAGAAATGGACACAAACTCACCAGACTCTCTTTCTTAGCAGACAATCAGCAAAACTGTTTGTCCCACTGATCAATAGGAACAAAATATTTGCTTATCAGAGTTTGGATTCCAAAGTCTCTAGGGTCGCTTAACTTTGGCTTGCCTTCAACTAGGCCAGCACACATGAAATACTCCCAAGAGGACAGGCTGGTCTTGGGGTAACAGTGTCTCTTCTGTACTGCCATGCACTGTTACCTTCTCATCCCCCTCCCCTCAGCTCTTGGCCACCCATTTCTCTCCCATTTCCTCTCTGCTAGGAAATCCCTGCTTCTTGCTTAATCTTTTCCTCACATTGTGATAATTCTTCCAGTAAGTTCTCTCTCCACCACACTGTAATTTGCTTTCATACTGTATACCAAATCAGATATCTCTCAGTAAGACAGTATAAAACTTGTCCACTTCTCCATGCGCCATTTTAATTGCTTTAGATAAAAGGGAAAGAGAGAACTCCTACTAGTTAGGAGTTGTTTGGGAGTATACATCCCCAATTTAAGAAAGTTAGGATCATGTTTGAAAAGTTATGGAAAAAGTTCAAACACTTCACTTTTGCTCTTATTTTTCCTTCCTTATATGTTCAGAGATCTCTTTCTGGTTTCCAGCTGGATCCCAAATGTTTAAAGCATAGAATGTCGAGGTGTATTGAGGGAAGTATGTTCTGAGAAACTTATGCTTAGGCATTTTTTTTCTGAGACAGGATTTCTCTGGATAGCCCTGGCTGTCATGGAACTCACTCTGTAGACCAGGCTGGCCTTGAACTCAGAAATCTGCCTGCCTCTGCCTCCCAGAGTGCTGGGATTACAGGTGTGTGCCACCACCGCCCGGCTTGGTTAGACAATTTTTGTGTGCATACGTCACAGAAAGTGCTCACTTAAACTTGAACGACACAAGTCAGCCATTCAACATGGATTCATAATATAATTTTCACATAAGATGCATGATGTTCGGGGGACACAGTGGTACATATCTGTAATCCCAGAATGAGGAGGGTGAACTAGGAATATAAAGAGCTCAAAGCCAGCCTAGGCTGCAAGGTAAGAACTTATCTCAGACAATAATGCAGAAAAGATGAATGAGTCTGCGCAAGTGCAGTACTGCATATGTCTTGACTTGATAGGACTTCTTCATATGTATACAGGAACACAAATGTTATATATCAGTATATAGTAAACACATTTACAAGTAACATAGCTGTTATACATCACACCCAGATATTGTGCATGGATTAAATAGTGTACTCTGGTGACTCTCAAGTCTCAGAAGTCTGGGTATACCTGCGTCTTCACAAAAGTGAGTGACACGCCGTGTGAAGAACTTTGGGGCTACTGTGACATCACCAGATGATAGGAGGTTTTTAGCTTCCTTAAAGTCTTATGGGAGACACTGCTGTGTGTGCTGTCTACTGTTGGCTTTAACTGTATTTCAAAATGATCTTGGAAGAGGAGGATATAGTATTAAGGATGAAAGCCATCTTTTAGGGAATTGGAAGGATCAGGCTGACAAGCAATGTGGAACAATTTGATTAGAAAGATCAGTTCTCTCTCCCCCACGTAACACATTTTCCACATTGCTCTACTTGTAACTAGGTAATGAGATCTGCAAGTGCTTCTTAATGAAGACAACACTGGAGGCTGAAACAGAATACTTGATTTAAAAGACCTGTCATGCATTAGTTGTATGACATTAACTAGGTGATTGATTAGTCTATACTAATTTTTGATTTCTCACTGTCAGATAGAAGTAAGACTTCTTCCTCTGACAGCCTAACACTGTTGCCATCAAAGAAAATAACATACTTTAGAAGAGCCATATAAACTTTACAAGTTAGTAGTGAATGGACTGCCTAATTACTGTGCATCATCTGTTGAGTACTTGTCTTCAAGCCTTCTACTTCTGAATGAAAACTGGATGTGTTTAGGGTATAAAATATGATGTTTTACTATACACAGTAGTGAGAGGATACTGCAGTTAACATGTTCATCTCACCATTCATATTCTCTTATACGTGTTCAGTATATTAGAGTGTTTGTAACTCTAGCTATTATGCCACACGTCCGATCTCTATATTTATTTGCACCACATTCCTATAACCGTGTACCCTTTGAATGACATGTTCCCATTTGTCCCCAGCTCCCTAATCCTCATTCTCTGTCCAAACTTTTAAAGGTGTTTGTCGTATGCAATTTCAGTCACACATCTCTTTCCTTGAGTATATCTCCTTTCATTTAGAGTAATGCCTTTCGGGCTCATCAATGATTTTACAAATAGCAAGATCTCCTTTGCAAGGACCAAATACTCTTGCATTTTAACTACATCATCATTTCTCCCGGTATCTCTGTTGACACCTGAGTTGTTCCTTTATGTTGGTCATTGTAAATTATGTTGTAATGAATGCACCAGGCTAGATGTCTCCATGAGATACTGACTTAATCTCTTGAATATATATCAAAACAGATATTATTGAAGCATATGGAAGCTTGACATAGACATTTTTTAGAAAACTGAATACACATTCTCAACCACTGCCTGCTTTGCTCCACCCTGTTGCCAACAGCTATTGTGATCATTTGTTGTAATAACCTCCCTGCTGTGAGTGAGGTAAAACACAATCATTGCGTTTTAATTTTTATTTCACTGATGTTCAGTGACATTATAGTTTTTTTTCACATGCTTTCTAGCTATTTGCATGTCTTCCCTGAATAAATGTGTTCTCAAGGAACATTCTAAACAATTCTTCTCCGAGCTGTGGGAGAGCTTTAGAGTCACATAGCCAGAAAGACAATAAGAAAGGGTGAGTTGCAGAGGAAGGGAGGAAGAGAGGAAGGTAAAAAGAGAAGGTGGGATTATTAAGTCCTTATCCCACTTTCAGGTCAGGCTAGTTGCTGTTTTTCTATTTATTCTAGGGCCTTCCTAGCAGTTCGGATAATATCCCTTTGTTATGGTTTGAGGGTGAAACCATCCTAATGGCCTTCTTTGAATAGTGGTCCTCATGTGTTCTTTGAAGAGGTTTTGTAAGCTTTAAGGGCCTCCTAGCTGGAAGAAGTTGATAACTCTAGGGAGATGGGCCTAGTGGATTATAGTTCAGCTCAACCTTAAGTCCTGCCCTCTGCTTCCTGATGAGCTCTGGGTCAGGGCTCTCATTATACCTTCAGCACCACTGATGGCCTTTCACAACCTGAACCTTGAATCAAGATAAGTCCTTCCCCTTCCCCGGTGAAGTTGTTTCTATCAGGTATGTGGTCATAAGATGAGGATAGGAAGTATCACCCTCTCATCAGATAAGCAACAGCATACATTTTTCTCCCAGTCTGTCATCTCTCTTTCCATGATGCAGCTACAATGTTTTTCTGAAAATCAGTTCTATCTCAAACTTCAAGGCAGTGCGGAGTCTATACATTTCATGATGCAAACTATACTCAGCACAGAATGGCATTGAAATGCTTTGTTAACCATACATTCTGATTCAGGGGCTGTCTATGAGGATGCTTCCACATCATTCCCAGGCTCCTCAGCTGGAAGCCCGTTGCTGCACAGAAGATGGCTTACTAGAAATGCAAACCTGTGTCTCCCGGAACTCTAGACTCAGAATCTATTCCTAACTAGGAACCAAGATGACTGCACGTTATGGTTTAAGAAGCATCCTCATAGCTCAGAGCCATGGCTCTCAATGCTGGAAATGCAAGCTCTAGAAGATTGTAGGGAGACTTGCTGAATTGAAACTGAAGAGGAGAGGGAAGAAGCTCTCTGCTTCCCCTTTTTTGTCTTAGCGATGCCCAGCCCCCACTTCCAGGGCCTTCTTGTGAGCCACTACCCTAGAGTATTTATTAAATGTACAGATTTGTAGATCATGTCTAGAAATTCTGGGTCTAGACACTAGAATCCGTGTCATTATTCATCCATTCTTAATCAATCTTATGCTCAAGCATATTGAGGAAACTCTAAAACAGCCCTAGGGTCTCATCGTCTGGAAATTTTTGCATTGCTATCTGTTAGCCTTGGGGTGGGGCCCTGGCTAGGGTGAACTCCCTGATCCACTTGGGAATCAATATCCACTAAGCCTCACTAGGTGGGGTCTGAAAGTTAAATACTGAAGTCCCACACCTAAGACCTCAGCAGCCCTGCAGCCACCTCAAAAGAGCCTTTTCCAATCTGTTATTTCTCGAAGTGATTAGCAGACTAGATCAAGACATTTGATGCTACAAGGAGGCTCAAATATGTACCCTGGGAACAGTAGATTTGTGAGTAAAGAAGAAACGTTTGCTTTCTTTTCAGTTGACTTCACAGACTAATTTTCCCTCTAATGTCACAAGAATGAGATCCATCTATTCTCTGTCTCAGGCTACCCACTGAGTGGGTAAGCATTCACTGATCTCTGTTCACTGGTTGCAATCCTTGACACGGTGTTGAGCTGTTGCTGCTAATGACCAAGTGCTAGGTACTTGGCTAATGCCATTTTAATTGACTTTTAAGACTCTAGAATGAATGAGATGGCACTATAAATGTGCAAGTTGCACCCTGGGTGTATTTTGGCCTCATAAGCAGGAACTACCTATTTCTGTTCCACGGAGGGACAACTGACACTCTCAGAAAGTCCACACTTTGGAACCAACCAGAGCAAGAGTTTAAATCATGCTCATGAACCTACGCTCACCCTCGTATATCTGAGACAGCCTTCTTTGCAAATTAGCATGATGACAGATAAAATCATTTTCTCTAGCAAAATTAGTAGCTTTTTAATTAGCATAATGGATATTTAAAATGGACATAAATTAGTGAAATACACAGAGTGTGACTAGACTGGAATGTTCGGCAGCACCCTCTGACATCCCACTCCTATGTTTCTAGGAAGAAAGCACACAGATCTGGAGAACAGCTCATCTTGACGTTTCCTCTGCCAGCCTTAGGAATGACTCTGGAGGCTTCATGTCTCATTGGACTTGAAGCTACTTGCTGGCCTCGAGTATTCTAGCGTCTGACACCAATCATGAAGGAAGGAACCTCTGCTTTCTTTTCTTTTTAATTTTTTTCTAAATTCTTTGTTTACATTCCAAATGCTTTCCCTTTTCCTGGTTCCCCCCTCCCCATAAGTCCCATAAGCCCTCTTCTCTCCACCCATTCTCCAATCACCTCCCTCCCATTTCTCTGTCCTGGTACTCTCCTCCAATGCTAGATCAAGCCTTTCCAGGATCAGGGCCCTCTTACTTCTTCATGGGAGTCATTTGATATGCTAATTGTGTCTTAGATATTCAGAGCTTCTGGGCTAATTAATATCTACTTATCAGTAATTGCATTCCATGTGTATTCTTTTGTGATTGGGTTACCTCACTTAGGATGATATTTTCCAGTTCCAACCATTTGCCTAAAAAATTCATGAATTCATTGCTTTTGATTGATGAGTAGTATTACATTGTGTAAATATACCACATTTTCTGTATCCATTCCTCCATTGAGGGACATCTGGGCTCTTTCCAGCTTCTGGCTATTATAAATAAGGCTGCTAATGAAAATGGTGGAGCTTGTGTCCTTATTGCATGCTGGGGAATCCTCTGGGTATATGCCCAGGAGTGGTATAGCTGGGTCCTCTGGAAGTGTTATGTAGTTTTCTGAGGAACTGTCAGACTGATTTCCATAGTGGTTGTACGATCTTACAACCCCACCAGCAGTGGAGGAGTGTTCCTCTTTCTCCACATCCTCGCCAACACCTGCTGTCTCCTGAGTTTTTAACCTTAGCCATTCTGACTGGTGTGAGGTGAAATCTCAGGGTTGTTTTGATTTGCATTTCCCTAATGACTAATGATGTTGAGCATTTCTTACGGTGCTTCTCAGCCATCCGAATTTCTTCAGGTGAAAATTCTTTGTTTAGATCTGTACCCTATTTTTAATAGGGTTATTTGGTTCCCTGGGGTCTAACTTCTTGAGTTCTTTGTATATATTGGCTATTAATCCTCCATTGAATGTAGGGTTGGTGAAGATCTTTTCCCAATTTGTTGGTTGCCGTTTTGTCCTTTTGACAGTGTCCTTTGCCTTACAGAAACTTTGTAATTTTATGAGATCCCATTTGTCAATTCTTGATCTTAGAGCATAAGCTATTGATTTTTCTGTTCAGGAACTTTTCCCCTGTACCCATGTCCTCAAGGGTTCTCCCCAGTTTCTTTTCTATTAGTATCAGTGTGTCTGGTTTTACGTGGAGGTTCTTGATCCACTTGGAGTTGAGCTTAGTACAATTCTCCTGTATTTCCTTAAGAGATTTATTTATGTCCTTCTTGTGTTCCTCTAACAGCATCATGACCAGTGATTTTAAATCCAAATCTTGTTTTTCTAGTGTGTTGGGGTATCCCAGACTTGCTGTTGTTGGAGAACTGGGTTCAGATGCTGCCATATTGTCTTGATTTCTGTTGGTAAGATTCTTACATTTGCCTTTTGCCATCTGGTTATTTCTGTTGTTAGTTTGTCCTGTTGTCACTGGCTGGTGCTTGAACCTTCTGTGAGCCGGTAAGGCTATTTCCACACCACTGAATGACTGGGTTTCCCCGGGCACAGATTGGTGATGTCCTGTCCTCCTCTTGGGTGCTGTTGGAGCCCTGGTGTGTCCTGCCCGAAGCAATGTTATACGTGCGTTGTCTCTGTGGACCGAACCTGGTGCTGCCCTTCTGCTCTGTCAGGGAGCGAAGATAGCAGCGGAGATCCCACAGGGCACAGGACCCATGCCTGGCTGGCACACAGATGAACTGCAGCTCTGCCCAGGTCCTGGGCATAGGCGGCAACCAGCATCTCGGTGGTCTGCATCCCCAGAGGTCTTAGACTTGGAATATCTCAGTACCTAGGGTTGCCTGTTCCGTCCTACTGGGGGCAAAGATGGCAGCTGCCTACTTCTTCACTGGGCATAGGCCCTACGCCTGACTGGCACACAGACGAACTGCCGCTCTGCCCTGGTCCTGGGTGCAGGCGGCAGCCTGCAGCTTAGTGGTCGGCATCCCCAGAGGTCTTAGACTCGAGATATCTCAGTACCTGGGGTCACCCGTCCTGTTCTTCTGGGAGCTAGGATGGCTGGCAGTTACCAACTTCTCTGCTGGCCACAAAACCTGCCAATCCCCTGCTTTAGGTGAAGATGTTGTTCTGCAACGTAACTAGAGCACATAAGAAATCTGAAAACTCAGAGTTCTATGGGGTTTATGAGAATTAGCCAGCTACATGGAGTTTTGCCATATTTGTTTCAGGAATTGTTATTTGAGTGGTAATTTTTGTTTAAGACGAGCTGTCATCATCAAACAGAGACAACCCCTAAACATCACCTTCTACACATTTCTAGATGACTGTTATAATAAACCATAACCTAACCATTATGTTTCTCCAAATTGGTTTAGAGCAGTTCTTAACAAGAAACATTCGTGGGCAAAGCTAAACAAGGCCCTTCCCTCATAGAGTTTACTCTCAGAGACACAGGACGTTGATTGCACATCAGACAAGTATACTTTCACTGTAGTCATGGCTAGCACAGGCAGCCCCCCAGTTCATAATGCTTTCACTTAGAATATTTTTTCTACTTTTGAAAAGTCTTAAAAAAAATAGACATGCATTAGAAACTAGAACTTGAGCTTTGATCTCACATCGTGTAAGAGAATGTCTGTGTGTGCTTATATGACGCCCGGCACCCGTGGGCCACAGTTGTCAGTCACCTGATCATGAGCACAGCCAACTGATATTTAACATCACGTTGAGTGCTGAAGTTTGGGTATTTGATAACTTCGGTATATCAAGAACATTTTTTTTACATACAATACAACTTAAATGGGTGCACTGAGAAAGCATGCCCGTGGTAAGCTTTCTAAGAAAAACACAGGGTGATGATAGAAAAACACATAAGTGGAATTCTAATATTTTCTGGGAGTTTGATTGGTCGGTTACTAATGGATTTTGTATTCCCTCTAAAACTCATGCCTTAAACCTCAACGTGACTGCATTTGGAGAGCAGTGGAGTCATGGCGTCCTGTTGTCCAATGGATTAAACTCAACCCTTACAAAACTGATGGCTTTAAAAAAAAAAAAAGAAAGAAAGAAAAGGAAAGCCTCTCCCATTTTTTTCTTCTTTCCTTACGGTCTGTCCTCCTTAAGTATCACTACAAAAAGGCATAACTGACTATGCCAGGGAACAAAGAGAAGATGGCCACACAAGCCAGAAAGACAGACATCACCTAAAATAAAATTAGAAGCTTTGTCCCAGCATCCAGAATTATGAGAATACATTCCTAATATGTCATCATTTTATCTTTGATTTTTGAATTTTTTAAAATTTCATTCTCTTAGAATTTTATGCATATGGGTGTTTTATCAACGAGTTTCTGAATCACATATCTGCCCAGTGCCCACGGAGCCCAGAAGAGAGCACGGATCCCCTGGAACTGTAGTTAACAGAGAGTTGAGCTGAGCTGGTGCTGAGAGTAAACCCTGAGTGTTCTGAAACAGTAACTGGTTCTCTTAACTGGAAAGTCCCTGTGATTTAAAAAAATGTATTGTGGTGTGTGTGTGTGTGTGTGTATGATGTGTTTGCAAGTCTACATGACAGAACATATGGTATCTCACTGGTCACCAAAGTTATTCCTAACAAGAATGGATGCGAACCTACTTATATAGAGCATAATATACCACCAGTCTAAATCCTTTGCCTCTTGTCCATCTTATTCTTGCATCATCACTATCATCATCATCATCATCATCACCATCATCATCATCATCATCATCATTATCATAGATAATCCAAAACTATAAATCCAAGCAGGATTAGGGTTAGGGTTGGGAAAGGATAAAAAAGGATATGGATAGAAGGAAAAGAGATAAATGAATGAAAGAAATAGGGGGCACCACATGGAGAGGAAAAATACAAAAACGCCTGCAGGTAGGAAGCCGCAAGCACATTCCTAGGGAACTAAAAGAATGTAGTCACAGATCTTTAATGAAATCGCATGGCTATGTAGATTTTACATTATAAAAAATGGTGGATGCGGAATGTATAGGTTGACCAAACAGGTTCTTGTAGAGCTGATGGGTTAGAATGGTGGATTAGAGCAGGATGCTGGTACTGATGCTGGCGAAGAAATGGAGAGTCACGCAATACTTAGGAGGGAAGCCAAACTATTCAAACACCAAGTTAGAGTTCAGCTTCAGACTTAATAGTCAAAGATGTAACCTGGACTTTGGACGAAATGAAGTGTTTCATTGTTGACAGAGACAGAAAGTTTCCACTGAGGACCAGAATTCAGGGCTAGTTTTAAAGTCCATGCCCATTAGGCTTAAAGTAATATAAATTACCTCTAAATTTCTCAAGAGAAAAACAATGTTTAAGTAAAAGACATTCCAGAGCAAATCAGTGAGTTCTGGAACACAAGCCCTGGGCCAGTGTAATCCAGCAATCTAGCCAGCAGAAGGCATGTAAAATGCCTAGCCAGAATTCCCCACACAAAACAATCCTACAACCAAAGATTAAATCCAATTCAAGCTTCATCCCTATGTTTCCTAGGAGGTTTCCTCTTCCTCACAATAGGCGTTGAGCATACTTCATGCTAACTTCTTCACTCTAAGGGACAGTCAGGGACAATCTAGCATCATCAATGTCACTAATGAGACATGGGGCATTTATAACTCAGAAGTCTATACTCACTGAAGAATGCCACAAAAGGGAAATGGGTTGAAACACTGGATTGATAAAAATATCAAATGTCAAATACACATGGTTCTTCTGCCAAAATGACACGCACTCTCTCAAAATCACATACCCCCAAAGAGTATTTTTTCCAGACATAATACATGCAATACTTTTACTAGGAAATGCATTCCTTTCATGAGTGAAATGGCCTGAATCCTATTAGTTACTTCCTTGTGGTCATAAATTTGCCCCAACCCCCACCCTCACCATCCATAATGGTCTTGGTGTTCCGGCTTCACTGTTGTCAGTGTATACTTTAAACTGAAAATTCCCCACTCGTTGTGGCAAAATCATCTTCCAGACAATAAATAGAAATAAATTCTTTTTCTACTGTTTCAAAACATATTTTTTTAAATTTAAAAAAAATTATAATTCACAATATGAACTAAAACAAAACTTTCAGATATTTCGGTAACAGAATTTTCTTGGAAAATCAGAATTAGATTTTCATACCCCCATCCTGCCCCCATATTCTTGTTGTGGTGATAAGATACTCTGAGGGGAAAAAAAAAAACAACTAAACGGAGAGAGTACCCCTTGGCTCACTGTTTGGAGGCACAATACACCAAGACAGCTAGCTGCAGTCACAGTGGCAGAGGCGTGAGGTAGTCAGTCACACTGTGTCCATAGATGAGAAGCACAGGGAAACAAATACTGATCTTAGCTGAACTTCTCCCTTCACACAATCCAGCATCCCGGACCAGGAAAATGGTGAAACACACAGTGTGCAGGCCTTCCCAATACAATTAGCCTAAGAGATAATCCCCTAAAGGCATGTTCCTATCTCTCAGATGATTCTAGATTCTGTGGAGAATAGCCATCACACCACCATTGTCTATTTGGAGTTGGCACATTTAAATATCAATCTAAATATTTTTGAATGAAAATGAGTTAACTGTGAAAGAATTTAGATGAGGGAAATACCCCACTGAGGATCCGGAAGCAGAAAAGAGTTGCTTAATTAAGTAGTAAACAACTGGAGACTCTGTCTGACCAGGACTGCAGAAGTTTTCCCCTCTTGGAAAGGAAATGAAAAGAAGATGGCCTTAGCGTGAAGCAGCTGTCAGAGACTCGTGCTGAGAGTTGGATGTTTGAACATACATCCAAACACAAAGGTGACTAGATAGGTCCATATGAAACCAGAAGACTGGACAGGAAATGTTCATATGAAAACAAAATGGGTTTGCATAGATGCGCTAGATGGAGCAATGAATAAGTATTGGTTAAGAAGAGAGTGAAAAACTGAGAAAATGTGAAGCTCTAGGATGTGTGCTTAAGAAAGGCACACATTTAAAGACTGAACCCACAGGAAACACTGGATCTGGCCAGAGAGGTTTGAAATCCAAGAAGTCTGTTGGGTCATGGACATGTGAAGAGAAGACTGCTTCCGAAAGCAAGGAGTGACCACTGCCATTGAAAGCTGAAGTCTAACGAAGTTTAAAATTATTTGGTATTTACAACCCAAAGGACAAAGGGCATCTTTTATTATTAGAGTAGTTTCAATGCCCTGACAAGACCAGAAGGCGCACTGGAGTTAAGATGAGATTGTGTTAGTAGTGAGGAGTGGTGGACAACTGTCCTTAGTAACAACTATTTGGAGAAAGACTGGTAAAGAGAGGACAGCTTTATTATTAACCACAGAACCTGAGAAGGTTAGAGGGCAGGGTTAAAAAAAAAGTCTCTTTTAAAAATCAAATGCTGAGATAACTTTGGGAACTAGAAATGAAACTTTGGTTCAGACATCTATGAGACACTGAAGCATACACAAATACATTGTTTCCCCTAACAGTTTATAACATTGCTTTCTTTTCTTTTGCACTAAATGAAGATGAGAAATAGAAGACATTGTATTCTATTTATTTTGTAGACTAATTCAGACTTCATTGTTTCCATTTGTGTGTAGTTTCTCATTAAGTTCAAAAACTGTTGCAATGAATTTGTCTTTGCATTTCAGATCTTCACTTCTCTGCGTGCCAGCAGGGGCTGTATAAACAGTGAGTCCCTTACTGTGCTTTTACTAAAGTATGGGTCAACTTAAGTGTTCTATAGACTTCTGGAAGGCAGTGTCCAGAAAAAGTAAGCAGTAAATCTTTTTTAGTCTTGAGACAGGGTCTTGCGTAGTCTAGGTTGCCTTGAAACTTGCCATATAGTTAAGGATGACCTTGAATTCATGATCCTTCTCCCAGACTGGTGGGATTGTAGGCGTGTATCACCAAGCTCAAGTCATGGGGTATTGGGGAACAAACTTCGTACGTCTATGCATGCTGGGCAAGCATTCTACTGAGCTGCATCCCCAGGCACAAATCTTTGTCTTTTATGAAAAGCAGTGGCTGAAGGGAGACATTAACATTAACAGATCTATTTTGAGAGATAGAAGAACTAATGATCCAGTGTCTCCTATCTGGATATAGTTTGCAGAGGGTAAGGCAAAACAGACTGGGAAAGCAACCAAACATTCTTAATTGAATTGAAACTGGCAGACAAAAGGGAGAACAAACCATAACAACAAAGGAAATTCAGCTACATCATTTTGGTCACCCAGAGCTTGTAAAATTTAAATCTGCTGAGGAGAGCAGAATAGGCTAGCAGGAAAACAGCAAAAAAAAAAAAAAAAAAAAAAAAAAACAAACAAACAAACAAACAAACAAAAAAGCAGAGGGGGAGAAGTCCTCTTAAGTTGTTCTGATGCTTAGTGTGTCAGCTTCCCATGGTTGGAAACAGAATAATACCTGGATATTTAACAACCTTATACTTACGTGTTTCAGCATTTTTTTTTCATGCAGAATATTTTGAAGGATAAGAAAAATATCAAAAGATTGTCTTTTTATTGCTAAGAGGCAAGAATAAATTCTTTCTTTTCCTAATCCTTGATGTTTTTATTGATGCTAAGTTTTTACAAAGACATTACTAAGAAGAAAATTGCTACTCTCTTCAAATGATCAGGAATCACAGGAAAGCAAAGAAAGAGATTTTTAAAATAAACATAAGCACATTTGGTTAGAAAAAGGAGATCGGGGCTAGAAAGCCTCCTTTCCCAATGGTGATCACTTTGTAAAAATGAGAACATTACTTTTAGAAAAAGGATTACACATCCCATCTGCCTTCAAGGTCAGGAAGGGAAGAAAGCTATTACTCATTACAACTTTTTTTTTTTTTTTTTTTTAAGAATCGGGGAAGCAGGAAAGGGATTCTAGAAAAACAGTGTTCTTATGATCACAGAGGAAACATAACTGCTTTAAAGGACATGCAAAACAATATTCTAAAAATTTTTAAGCAGTTTCCTTCTTAAAGGTCTATGTATTTTGAATTTTTCATGATAAATGTAGATGATACATTTATGATAAGTATATACAATATTAAAAGGCAAAAGATACATAAACATCAATTCAAGGAAGAAGTATAATTTTTCACAAAGGAATAAATACTGTACACATGCAGTATCAAAACACTGGAAGCTCTGGCACTGATACTCTCCAAGGATCACAAGATAGTGATTTCTGTTCTGATAGAATCAATTGAACACAGAATAATCAGATGCAGAGATTCTGCTATAAGTGTGGTATTAGATCCTATGAAATATTCATATTTCTCAAAATAGGCCAGTAAATTCTTTAAAATATTTTAACTTTTTTAAAGTAAAGATGTTGAAGACACATACAGACTTTATCCACTTGTTCTATTACTATTGTACTGGGATTCTAATGCTAGCATCTCCATGTATTCTCACTCTTCAATAATACAGATAATAATATTATGAAATATTAATGTTTTTATCATGGTAAAACAGTTACTTATGTGATGCTTCTCTGCTATACTGCCCTCCAATATACATGGATACCTATTTTGATTTTCGTAATCATTTCACTTGAAAGAAATCCCAAGTAATTGTAGAAAAAACTAATGTCTTCTGATCGGTAACCAAACTCCTGTCTCTGCAACAATTTGCTTGCAAGCCTCATACCACAATCAATTTCTTTTGGAAACATCTTGCTTACTCTAATGTGGCCAGGTACAGTTAACAGAAAGTCTTCAAGCATCAGAAAATGTGAATTGCATTATTTGCCTGTGGTTTATTTAGTAAGAATAGATGTATAACATTGGCAATGACTCACAACTTTAAATCATTCCTTTGGCTTGACTATTCCAATAAGATATATATAGCTCAACGTGAGAACATGGTGAATTCTTCTGTTTGGGGAGATGTTTCTTATTAGTTCTTGTACTGCAATATATAATGTCTCTATTTAGTGTGTCAACTTAATCTCGTTAGTAGATATAGCATGGTTCTAAAGACTCTTCAAAGCCAGTTCTGAAAGGAAAATATTTTGCATACCCACTGAACTATAATTCACATTTTGAAAAATTCCTAAAACTGAATATGTTAATGTATTCACTGTCAGATAGTTATCATTGTCAACAAAGCCTTCCTTTCTCTTCGTTCCCCTTCCTTCCTTCCTTCCTTCCTTCCTTCCTTCCTTCCTTCCTTTCCCCTCCTTCCTTCCTTCCTTCCTTCATTTCCCTTCCTTCCTTTCCCTTCCTTCATTTCCCTTCCTTCCTTCCTTTCCCTCCCTTCCTTCCTTCCTTCCTTTCTCTTCCTTCCTCCCTTCCTTTCTCTTCCTTTCTTCCTTCCTTTCTTCCTTCCTTTCCCTCCCTTCCCTCCTTCCTTCCTTCCTTTCTTCCTTCTTCCCTTCTTTTATTCCTTTAGTTGTGACCTTACATTTTTCCATCCACTCTTCCCCCAATCAACCAAGCATTGGCTTCCCATCCCTGTGTACATCCCTACTCTTGACATTTTCCGTGGTCTCTGTGAACAGCATCTGTAGGGTAGCAATGGCAAGGGCCACATGGTCCCGACTGCAGTTGTGCTTTGCTGAACTCCGTTTCCTTGTATGGATTCACGTTTGTTTGTCCATTCATCAGTGAGTGGACATTTGTCCGGCTTCCACATTTTGCCTATGGTGAACATGGCTGCCATGAGCTTTCACACACAGACTTTTGTGTGCACATATATTTTCAGTTCTTTTGGCTGTGTACCTAAGAGTAGAATTGCCAGATCATATGGTAACTCTATATTTATCCTTTGGAGGTGCTGCCAGACTGTTTTCCACAGCAGCTGCACCATTTTACATCCCTCAAACATTTTTAAAGGAAAATGGAAGTGATGAAACTACATACCGCTAATAAAATCCACTCAATGACACACTATATGTATTTGTAGCAACCAAGAATCTTTACAAACAAGTTTTTCTTGCTTTTATTATAACTTACTCTACTCTATAATACCTATGTCATAAATAAACTTCGTGCTACATTAATAAATTCTTTATAATGACTACTTTAAGTATATTCAATTAATTTCTTGCTAGAGAATGCACATGGATTTTGATATTAATGAAGGAAATTGAATGGCATTGAGGGGCACTTGAATATTTTCATTTCCTGTTGATTATTATTGAGGACATCATAGTATTATAAGAATAGAATGTACTGTGCCTATTTAATATTTGGGGTAAACTTATCAGGAGTACCTGATAAGCTAATGAGTTCTATTTATACTCCAGTGATTTTTAGAAACTATAGTCAGACCCTGCCATATCCAGCTAATTGAGTCTATGAGATACATGGGTCAGTGATCTGAAGTTCTTTCCTTTGGTTTTCCTACGGCAGTCTCTGCCTCTCTCTGTCTGTGTCTCTCTCTGTCTCTGTCTCTTTATCTCTGTCTCTGTCTCTGTCTCTGTCTCTGTCTCTCTGTCTCTGTCTCTCTGTTTCTCTGTCTCTGTCTTTCTGTCTCTCTGTCTCTCTGTCTCTGTCTCTCTCTGTCTCTTTCTGTGTCTCTCTCTCTCTCTCTCTCTCTCTCACACACATACACACACTCACATACACACACACACACACACACACACACACACAGATACACTGCCATAGTCCAGAACAATATTAATTCCAACAAACAGGCTACCAGTCACACATCCAGCAAGCACAATCTGCCCAGACACTGCCTACAACACATATGAACTTTGACGTTGTCTCTAAGTGACTTTATATGTTGCAGAGGGCAGGAATGAACCAAATGAACTTGAAAAGGAAGCTATATCAACAAAGAACCACAAGTGAATTTCTAGCCACAGAGAACCAGAAATCAAGATTCTGCCTTCAAGGACAATAAGAAAGACTGAACATATTGTACAAACAGCATGTTTACTTTTCAGTGAAAAAAATGGAAGACAAGGGCTCTCATGTCATGCTCATTGACTGTTTCTCCAAAATAAGAATGGTTTTATTTTACTTTATTTCATGAAAAATACTTCAATTGGGCAAAATAACGTATGAAAATATTTCAATCCTGAGTTTTATTTTTCTATTTTTTTCTGAATTAGCATATTCTCTCTTCTGAAACAGAAAATGGAGTACATGTTATTTTTCATGAAAAACTATTTTAAAATATTGATAATGTATTAAAAACTAAGAAAGAAAAATATCTTTCTCTAGTCTTGGAGAGAGATTTGTTCTTTGTCTCACTCTGTTGACATAGTATCTTCTCAAATTCTTAATGGCTACTGCTAACATCCCCTATGAAGATTTTCTTCCCAGAACCCCTGGCTTCAGATTCTTCAAGCACTGTCATTAATGCCATTTTGCTCATTATGAGACTTTGCTATCACTCACACTTTCTCAAAATTTTGGGGGCCTTAGTATTCATTCTGCTTATACGAAGAGTGGGGAAATGTCACACAGTCCTCTCCAGGGTGCAGCTGAATGGAAGTACCTGTGCACTGTGGTGAAAGTTATTTGCAGGATAGGTATTAAAGAAGGACAAACCCATATTGTCTTTTCTGCTCCCTCCTTTAGGATCTCCCTTTCAAGAATCCAACAGATACCTTCCTTTTTTCCAGTCCTAGCATTTAATTCCCTTACAAGGGAAAGGGAGAAATTGATTTAAACTCCTTCAGTGCCTACTGTGCCAGACTTTACTTCAAACATTCGGCTTAAAATCCACAACAATGCTGCAGATATAATACAAGAGACACACAACACAGGTAACTCACGTGCCATGGTCACAAAACCAAGGGCATTCAATGTCTTTGACAATAAATTCCTCATCCAAACACTTGCCCAGGTACTTTATAGGCTTATTTCATTCAGACCCCTTATTCATCTGGTGGAAACCACATCTGAGAATGTCCGTACGCCATTCTCATCCTGAAAGTTGGTTTAGAACTTCTCTGACACTATCATTACATTTCTTCTTTAAATGCACTTTGGCTTCAAGCTCCAATGTTCAAAATGAATGAAAACTTTTAATTGAATGCTGCTACATTGACTGTTGGAATTGCAATAGTATCTTCCTCCAACACCTCTATAGACTTCTGTAGAGCCCCACCCTTTGATAGAGAACACTGGCCAGCCAAAGCACCATTTACAACTTCCTTTCCATGGAGAGTTCCATGGCACATTCCTCAAAGCCAGTTGACAAATATTTGTGCTTTAGGATGTTTTAAAGTTGGGGACTTCTGCTATCTCTAAATAACTGTTGAAACAAAAATAGATGCATTAACCTGGTCCTGTAGGGTCAAAGTAGACATAAGAATTCAACCCTGAATAGCTACTCCTTCCTTTGTTTGCAAGGGTAACAGGATTTCTATGACAGTGTTCTACTACTTTAACCATTGTGAAGTAAATTTAGGGGAGGAAAAAAACATAAATAGACTATAACCTCCAATTTAAGTATCAGTATTCCTGATAGTTCCCTTTAAGTCTTAAATTAATTGTTTTGTGAAAGTTAATGTAAAAATCGGGGTTGTCCATTGAAGGATTAAAATGTCAAGATTAACATTCACAATAAACTGTTTTCTTCATATTACATTTTACTTTTAAAGTTAAAAACCCAAGAGCCATTCTGACCTGGATTTGAAGTGAATTAGAAACTCTATGAATCAGGGATGTAACTTGTTAAAATATTCAGTAATTGTTATCTAGATCAAACTTACTTATTCATTGAGATATATTTTAGTTTTGAATCCAAAACAAATATTAGTATCTTTAAAAAAAATTCTTTCATAGAATTATCACTTGAAGATTGAAAAAAAAATGCCCAAGAAAGTTTTTTTGTGCTTTCATTTTAAAAAACTCACTGCTTTTTACAACATTATTAACTTGCTAAAATATTGTCACTTTTCCTCGAGTCATGCTTACAATTATCATACTGTAAATGTTAAATCTACCTTTTGTTCATTTATTTTTGGAAAAAAGCCCTCTGAAATTCAAGCAGCCATGTTAGAAATTGCTTTGAGTGTTTTTAAAATTTCAAAACATAAGTATCTACAACTAGTTAAACAAAGTCACTGGGACAAAAGTACTGAAAGAGAGATAAAGTGAGAATTCCATTTATAGGGAAATGGCAAACAGAACAAGGGAGCTTTACATCAGAAGGACTAGCTGATCAAGTGTGTGCGTGTGTGTGTGTGTGTGTGTGTGTGTGTGTGTGTGTGTGTGTGAGAGAGAGAGAGAGAAAGAGAGAGAGAGAGAGAGAAGACAATTCTACAAAATGATGTTCAAAGTTTCCAAGTTTATGCTAGCCCATTTGCAAGGAGTCAACAGTCCTGTCAAAACCACTGGGTTCACAAAGATCAAGGCATTCATTCCTTCAGGTAGGTGTGCTGCCATCTTCACTCAAAGGACAGAATAAAGATTCATGGCTTGAGACACTGGAAACACTCTCATTCATCTTCCCCCTCCATGTTTTTCTGAGGGAGAAGATGAAGAGCTCTGAGTACAGCATCGAGGCACAGTGACAGCCTGCGGTACCATGCTCATTCCTACCTGCTGTCTGTCCTTCCTGCTCTCCATGCTTATATGGGGCCTTGGGTGGCTATTTAAAGAGGCTTGCAAGGCAGATTTCATTAGCATATGCCTTAAAATAGCTTCACTGTGAGTCTGTTTCAAACTTGCTATAGCCCAAGTATGGGCATTCCCAGCCCTATTCAACCTGCTTCACACAGATGGGCATCCTTGAATGTGGACTTATATTCCATCACACAAGTTAACTTTTTGTTTAGTAAATTATCAAAAAACAAACTTTGATTACAATAAACCTATGTCTAATGATAAAATTGGGGGGAGGGGGAGACCTTAAAGTAAGTTTCAAAAAAGTGAACCAAAATAAAAAGAACGGTCTCCTTAAAACTTTAGAAATAATACATAAATAAATTTAAATTTCTAAAGGGAAAATTAACCTTAAATTGATACGCTAAATTTTTAATACATCCAATACAGGCAGTATCCTAAATGCCCAAATTGATTTGGAGTCAAGATTAAGGAGTTTCAAAACAGAATGAGTTAAGACTTCTCTGTCATGTCCTTGTATATATACTTAAAGGTGAATTTTATTACTTTTTGGAATACACATACCAAATTAAGTGAAAGTTCATAGGCATTCCTGTCTTTTAAAAATAATCCCATTTTTAAAACTAGTTGAAAAAATAATGACGGCACAATTACTACCACCAAATGACCAGAAAGAAAGCATTGACTTCCTCAGAAGTTAGCCCCGGTTTCTAGGTATCTGTCTTTTTTCTATGAGGTGGCTGTTTCAAGGGTCTGGTTGCGAATAAACACTATTATTTCAGCCATTAGGTTTTCAGCCTACCCACAACCTACAAATGTACTTTGAAACAAATTTACCTTTTCGTCATTAAAAGAAAACATTATTGCTTTCATTTTTAGACCTAAATCTATTACCCTGCTTGGATATGCTGCACTCTTCTGGGCATAGAATTTCATAGCAAGCATCAAAATAATCAAGCTATGAAGTCACATTTATCAAGCCATAATTTCTTATTAACCAGGACTTCTGACTGTTACTGGCTTAGTTTGCACAAGCCCAATACACAACAAATAATGATGACTAAAAATAATAATTAGCATTTAAACGAAAACTACCTTAGGATTTCTGACTTGGTTTTTTATTTTGTGCACACAGCCCCTTGATGTGGTCACTCAACACAACTGTGATGTGGTCACTCTCCTGGATGTTGCCAGCTGTTTTCCTCTGGCTTAAGACAAGTAAAGAGCAAACTAAAATCATGTTTCCGGAGAAGGTGGAGGGTAAACAGGGCTGCTACAAACCGGCTTTCAGAAATGGGAAGTCAGTCCAATATTCCTCTAGTAACTGTTTCTTTGTGCAGCAACAGGGGATTCATAACACAGTTTGGGAAATGTTTTCTTGTCCCTTCGCCCGGAGGCAGGGGGCTTCCCAGCCAGGTCAAAATGTAGATCTATGCAATATCAGCAGGGCATTCCAATCGATGTCATGGGAGGTGGGGCCAGTCTCCATGACATTCCATGAGACTGAATACTGCAAGGCTGTGTTGAAAACAATCTCTGTTGGACCAAGTCTTGCCTTCGCTGGGAGTTGTCGCATGCATCCAAGACTTAATTTCAACAGGGTTCAGTTTAGTGCTTGGAGCTCTGGCAGCATAAAACTGTCTTCTTCGAATGGAAAATTTGACCAACTGCGATGAGGTAAATGAATTTCGAAAGTGGGGGAGTATGGGGGAGTGTGGGGAAGTGTGCGGGAGTGTGGGGGAGTCACACAACTTTTGCTGTTGTTATTATTGTTGTTTCTTGTAAGGGGAAAAGGGTGTATACTTAGAGCCCCAAGCGATCCCCAAACCCCAAGTCGCCAAGGATGTAAAAGGGTGTTAGTGAGGCAGAGCCGAGAGCTCAAAAGCTCTGTGGGGGAGCCTGGAGACTTTGGATTTAAGAGTTATTGGGCACAAGGGAATCCCTGTCTTGGGTAATAAGGGGTGGCTGGAGAAAAGACTTCAAAATCACTTCAAACCACAGCTTGTCCCGCAATCCCCTGTGTTCTCTTCGGGATCATCAATTGCGAGTACTGGACGGGCTGGCGTTACCGCAGTTGTCGCGGTCACTCGGGGATCCACCACCTTTGAGGCTCCGGCTTGAATAGGTTTAGGGCCGAGTAAACCCGGACCAACTCCGGCTCTGGTCCTCCGGGCGAGTCTTAACTCGGCTCCCGGGCGCTGCTCCAGCCCTCGGGCGCCCAGGGGAGCCGCGACCTCCCCGCCTCTGCCGGGTCCGGAGAGGCAGCGCTTCCCGTAAACTCCCCGCCCCGCGCGGCCCCCCTCCCCGCCTCGGCTCCACCCCCGCGGGACCCTGGGAGGCGTGAGATTGGCCCGGACGCGCTGTCACTCTCCGGACGCGTCACCGCCCTCGTTTCCGACCGCCGGGAGACCGGCAGTGCTATTAGTGCACGGCGGGGCCGCGGCGGAGGGCAGCACGGTGCCTGGTTCTCTGGCACACGCCGCCAGGTCGGCGCGCTCGCTCGCTCACCTGCGCCGTGTCCCGGGGCCGCAGAGCCACCGGGCTGTACGCGCGCCACCGCCCGCAGGGACGCGCTTGGAGATGGGCAGCTGGAGAAGTTGAGGAACCCCCAGACGCACGCGGTGCTCTTGCTGTCCAGAGGTGCGCCGCCCTTGCCACGGAGGTGTCCGCCGTGCTGACCCAGATGTGCGCGGGACACCCTGCCTCCGCGGCTGGAAAACTTCACCCCAAGTTCAGAGTGGGCTCCGAAGGTGGTGCCCGCGGCTGGACCGCGGGGCTGCCTGCCGGGATACGGTCCTGCTGCTCCCGGGGCCAGGGGAGGGCGGGGACCCCACTGGAAACTTTCTCAGCACCTTCCTAACCACTGCATTTTTGCTGTCTCTTCCCCCACCCCCCAACAGGGGCTGCAGCCAGCGGTTTGCCGCGCGTGCCTGTTTGCCAAAGGAGCCGCCCCGGCGAGGATCGCCAGAGGGGAGCCGCTTCCAGTGGGGAGACCCGCAGCCCAGACACGCGCTCTGGGCGGCCTGGATGCGCAAGAGCCGGCCCCGCAGCCGCTGACGGCTGGCGGCAGTGAAGTTTGGCTGCTGAGCGGCTCGGCTCCCGGCTCCTGGACAGACTGTCAGCCGGCGGCTCCAACCTCCGGAGAGATGCCCGTGGGGGGCCTGTTGCCGCTCTTCAGTAGCCCCGGGGGCGGCGGCCTGGGCGGTGGCCTGGGCGGGGGGCTTGGCGGCGGGAGGAAGGGATCTGGCCCCGCCGCCTTCCGCCTCACCGAGAAGTTCGTGCTGCTGCTGGTGTTCAGCGCCTTCATCACGCTCTGCTTCGGGGCAATCTTCTTCCTGCCTGACTCCTCCAAGCTGCTCAGCGGGGTCCTGTTCCACTCCAACCCTGCCTTGCAGCCGCCGGCGGAGCACAAGCCCGGGCTCGGGGCACGTGCCGAAGATGCCGCCGAGGGGAGAGTCCGGCACCGCGAGGAAGGCGTGCCTGGGGACCCTGGAGCTGGACTGGAGGACAACTTAGCCAGGATCCGCGAAAACCACGAGCGGGCTCTCAGGGAAGCCAAGGAGACCCTGCAGAAGCTGCCAGAGGAGATCCAAAGAGACATTCTGCTGGAGAAGGAGAAGGTGGCCCAGGACCAGCTGCGTGACAAGGATCTGTTTGGGGGCTTGCCCAAGGTGGACTTCCTGCCCCCCATCGGGGTAGAAAACCGGGAGCCCGCTGATGCTACCATCCGCGAGAAGAGGGCAAAGATCAAAGAGGTGAGTGAGTAAACCCTGCCAGAAATCCCACTCACACTGCTGCTGTTTTCAGGGAGGTTTGATAAATGGTTGGAACTTAGGGCTTCTACGTTAGCTTGCAGAGTCGAGCGAGGTCTCTGCTTCCACCAGCGTGCCAAAGGCTGCATGTTTTCCTCTTATAACCTTAGGATAAGGGACCAGTTAGGATCTGAGGCTGAATCCCGTTGAACTTGCATGCTGTGGTGAGCTTAAACTATAAGAGGCAGTGGTGAGTGAATTCATGGGCAGGTGATACAGGGCCTCCTCCTCGCTGGCTGCAGTCAGTGTACGCTGCAAACAGTCACTGTGCAGGTATTGAACAGCCATCCTCCTTGGAGAGGCTTGCAGGTGGTTTGACATTGAAGCTGACTGTAAACACAGGGCATCAATCACACAAGATACAAAGGTTATAATCGTGAGCCAGCCCGCCCAGTGTTTAGTCATGTGGCCTCCCCTGCCAGGTGTGTGTAACAGGCTGTAAACTTGAAACTTGAGGTTTCCTGTCATGGGCCACATACTATCTTTTACTGTTTTAAAACATCTTTCTCTGTCTCTCTCTACACACACACACACACACACACACACACACACACACACAGAGAGAGAGAGAGAGAGAGAGAGAGAGAGAGAGAGAGAGAGCTACTGTTTTCTGTATTTCTAGAACCTTGTCAAAAAGGGGGGTGTTCTCCGTGATGCAACAGGTCAGCCTTCCCAGCAGCTCAGTGACAAAGTTAATCTAGAGCAAACATGGACTTTGGTAAATCCTGTGTAATTTTTTTTTTCTGGCAATTTTTACTCATAACATGTGATTGGTTTCTGCAAGCTTAAAGGCGAAGGAACCCTAGAAATCCTTTCGGGCTGTCATTTCCAAGGTGAAACAGCTCCAGAAGCCGTTAGTGACTAAGTTAGTGACTAAGTTGAGAATTGAACAAAGGAGCAGAAGCTTCCCAGTCCCAAGCTCTGGGGACACGTGTCCTTCCAGGCTGCTTTCTCTGTGTTTTCCTGGAAATCCAGCCCCGGAAAACTATGGCCAAGCATGGTATCCCAACTCCGGATCCATCCTCTAAAATACATTATGAATGGATTGTAGTATTTTTGTGAAGACGTTGTTTGGTTACGGGATCTGTTATCAGGAAAGGGCCGTGATGGCATTGTGAGGGAGTAAACAGAGTGTGGAGGCTGTAAAGACATTGAAAGCAGCTATGGGATGGAGTCAGGTTGGCTGCCACAGAAGCTGCTTAAGACCGGATGAGATGGGGTATGGTGTCACTGAGCCAGTTCATGTGGACTTGAGTCCTTCTCAGTCTCCTCTGAGACGAGCCTTTAACCCTCCAAGCTCATGGCTCTGATCATCCATCATGCTTTCTGCTTTGTGGAGACATAGTAGAGGGTCAGATTCTGCTATCGTGAGTTGCTTTCTCTGACAGCTTTTCCTTTCTGTGAAATCCCAACAGTCCTACCTTTCTGAGAGAATGGGACACACGTCTGCTTCTTACAAAACACCTTTGCATCCCCTACCTCTTAGACTCCTTAATCAATAGGGACCATTGGAAAATTTACCCTCAAATGACCAGCATCTGTGGCTGTTGCTGTTCGATGAGAAAAATGAATGAATGGCGTGCTTCTGAATTCATGAGTGGGCAGTCAGTGTGGGCTGGGGCTGTCAGAAGAAGGGATTGTAAACACTAAAGCATTAAGAAGCTGACCATTAGTGACTGAAAGTGGGTTGCAGATAGACACCATGCCTGACAGTCTGTCATAACCACCAGTTGTTAGACCTTCCTTATCAATGTCTCTAAACCAAAGGAACTTAATTTACCAGGTCAAGGAAATTTATGCAGCGTCTGTCATGTGGTTACAACATCTTAGAACCCTAGTTCAAACTGCCCAGTTTTATATAAAACGCTAGAACTAAACGTGTCCTTTAAAATTCCATGCAATTACAAACACCCCGAGAAGTCAGCACGCTATACTTAAGTCAAAGACCAACAGGACAGGGGACAGATGAATTATGATTTTCCATTGGAATAGTTCAAACATAGTCCTTTGTAAACTAAAAGCAATGACTCATGCTATTCTCCTTTTTAAAATTACTCTTTGTCAGCTTTGGACACATATATAATGAATTTTATTGTCCTACTCCTTTACCCTCAACTTAAGCTGTTCTAAAGAACCTGGTATTTGGTCATGGAGAAGAAAAGTGGTTGATGACGTGTTAGACTTCAGCATTATACATTTAGGCTCTATTTCCCACACTCTGGGCTACTTGCTGTCACCCCTAGCCCATTGCCTTGTTTCTGTATGTTCTAGTTGTCTTTATGCTTAAGTTCTTTAGTCATCGTACTCGGATGTTCTAAAACTTTTATAGTTAAAATTTAGAAGCTAAAGGATTGAATTTGAGTCAAGTGTTCACTTTTATACGTTTGGTTCTAGAGCTGTTTACACTGTTTTTGTAATGCTGACATAATTGTATTGTTGGTACCACATTGGATTTTTGTTAAGTCTGTGTCTTCAGGGAGGGAGACTGATAACTGCAAGTAGGGCATTACCTCCACCAAAATGCATCCAGGGAATCCTAATTATTCCAGTAATGGTGGATTTGATGTAAACTTTCCTCTTCCCACTCCAGATTCCCACAATGTTATCACGACCCTTTCCCGAAACCTCGTGAGAATATTTATCCTAGAATTCCCCTGCCTTCTGATAAATGTCACATGCATGTTTATTTGATCTCCAGAAAACTATGCTCAAGTTATCCTATGGTTTTAAGAAAAACTCTTAGAAGTTAAATGGTTTTGTGAAAGTATTAGAAACATACTCTATTTCCCTTTACATCATTTTTTTTTAATTAGCAAGTTTTTAGAAGATTTGAAGGGGTGTGAGGGCAGAGGAAGGAAACAGGCTACCGTATACCTTAGGATGAAGGCCCAAATTTACTTTGAACAGTGAACATTTTCTTTTTCTTTTTCTGAAGTTAAGGGGTGTTCTGAGTGATAGAAGTGACCCTTCTCAGACTGAAGGTCCCCCTCCCACCCCCACAACATAAGTTCTGGAGCATGGAGTCACATGAGGCTTTAGGACCTGTCAGCTCTAGGCACAGCTGTCTTCTTAGTTTCTTAAGAGAAGGCTTTTCATTCCTGACCTATTTGTAGACTCAGAGATATAAAGAAAGGTGCACATTGATAGCTTTGAGTAAAACATATTTTATTACATTTTACACTAGCAAGCGTGTGTGTGTGTGTGTGTGTGTGTGTGTGTGTGTGTGTGTGTGTGTTTCAGCACAGTTTACAGTTTATGTTAAATATTAACTATTTGCCCTTTGCCCAAAGATCAGATGTCTGGATAAGTTACCTTGACAAATTGGAACAAAAATGCTTTTATTTTTGAAGCTTAACATTCCAGGTGAGTTTTGTGGGTTTTAATGTGGAAAAGAACATTTACAATGTCATAAAGTTATCCTTTGAAGTCCTGGCCCAAGGGACTAGCATACTTTGGGGTTGTTTACCTGTTCACTGGCTACCTGCTCCTTGGTGACCCTTATTAAATCGATGGTGGTGTGAGCTGCTTCACTCAGGGATTCCCAAAGCAAGGGAGCTGTAGAGATTTGTAAAAGGTTCTTTCCGTCTTCAACAAAAAAGATGAATAAGTCATGATTTCAACTGGGTAAACACCAGAGTAGGTGCTAACTGTTGACGTTATATAAGCAAGAAAAGATTGCAAGTAGAAGCGAATTGTCTGAATTGTCCTCAGTTTAATGTGCCGCAAGATCGATAAAGGGAATACCTTGACTTTATCATCTCAGGCAGCTAAGAGTCCCACAAAGGAGCTGTTTGTAGGACTTAGAACTTAGTAAAAGTTCTGAAAGGCAGCTTAACAACATGGAGCCTGTATTGAAACCTCTGCAGCAGTCCTCAGGTGAGCTAATCACGTGTACCATCTTACCAGAATGGACGCTAGTACCTCTCCTGTATGAAAATGCCGTCCTAAGAGATCTTTACGTCTTTGACTTTACTGCATAGCTTATATACTTGAAATCTGTTTTCAAACCCTTAATATAGAAATTCTGTACTTAGAGGAGGGCTTTCATTGTGTGCGTCAAGGTCATAAGGAAAGAATCTGTACAGATGCCTATGAAGGGTGAAGGCTAAAATGTAGACAGGATGTGATGTGACCAGAACCCAACATCCATCCCTCAGCCTAATACACCTTTAATTTCTTTTATATCATACGTAAACATAATGCGTTTTGGTTAGCCAAAATCGGGTCGGGAAGAGTTGGCACGAGGACCTAAATAGGTGTCACAGTGACTTAAACGGGTAAAAGGAAGAGACGAAGAATATATCTAGTACTTTAAGGAAAACACATAGTTATTTGCGCACGCACGTGCTTGTGTGTGTGTGTGTGTGTGTGTGTGTGTGTGTGTGTGTGGTGGGGGGTAACTGTTTCTTCTGTTGGTAGCCTGCTGTCTTGCCTGATGGTCAACCTCTGGCCATTACTTCTCTGCCTCGTGCTTTCTTAAAGGACCTTTGTACAAACTCTAGAAGTAATTTTTTTGGTTATCAGAAACATGTCAGGAAAATAGTCTTAAGGGTTTTTTTTTTTAAAAAAGATTTAAACTCAAACATATGTATTAGATCATAAAATACCACAATTCCATGAGACCTGAGAGACGTCTTAGCTCATGCGCGCTATGGTAGAGTATCCAAAACACTAAGATTTTCATGGAAATCACCACGTTAGTGGCACTGCTGAATGGAGGATAGAACTCCTGGTTCTTGGTGAGTGCTGCTCACAGACCCCCTCACACTTTACTTCCTGAATGAAACTCTCAGGACGGAGAATTAGCAGGTGGGCCGTGTTTGTTCTCTAGAGACCCTAAAATAGAATAAGCATAGAACAGATGTGACTCAACTCTGCCCTATTGTAAATTTTGCTTTATTGGCTTTAAGTCAACTATAGTAAGTTTTGAAAAAAATGTAACTATGGAGGTAACTCAGAAGACTGTTTTTAAAGCTACATAGGCTAAGAGTGCTACGATGTAGTTTTCTCTGTTTACAAAGTTCTCTATGAAAGTAGAAGCATTGGAACCATTACACTGTATTCCTTTGTGTAGAGAAGTTATAAAGAAGAAAGAGAGAAACAAAGAGGGTTGTAATATATAAGAGATGTGAGTGCCCAGAGACAGGGATGCCCTGATGTGGGGAGCTCTACAAACTGTAAGTGAATGTGCTCTCTACCCATACATAGCATTATAGACAGCAGAAGATTGACAGTTAACCTAAGAGAACTATATAGGTTTATATAGGTTCTAGGAGGTACACACACACACACACACACACACACACACACACACACACACACGCACACGCACACACACACACACACTCAGCAGACTTTTCTTTCTCTTCAACGGGGTCCTGGAATTTCAGCTAGAGTGCCTTCCTCTCTTCTGCTCCGTCTGCTTGCAGTGACTTGCCAGTTAGAACAATGGACCCAGATCACCTGGATCTGAGTCGGGTCATCAGCATGCATTAGCTCCGTGACCTTTGCCAACCAAGGTCCTTAATCTCTCAGAACTTCATTTTTCTCATTTGTAGTGTGAGGATTATATTGGAACCTACTTCGTTGGTCCCTGAGCTTTAAAAGTTGATTTTGTTCATAAAGCTGAACATGGTAAGAGACATACTATTGGTATACAGTAAATGCTTCTTGCTTTGTTGTATTGCTGTTACTTCTACACGTACTTTATTTCATGTGCTAATTAGTAAGCCATGGATAAAGTGATGTGATTCCTAAGGACAATTATAACCATAGTTATCATTAGGTTTTGATGATTAAAGAGATGCTTGATGATCTGTCCAGATAGGTGTTTTCCGTCTGTGCTACAGTCAACTCTAATTCTCTTAAATTGATAATTTCCAACAAACCTTTAGCATCTTGAAACATATATACTCAACGCATACACATCTGTTTATATCTTCAGAGATAATGTATATACTATAATATATAATATATAATGTATAAACATATATACTCAACACATACACATCTGTCTATATCTTCAGAGCTATATGTGTGAAAGATGAGCTCGTTTCTCAGTCAGATCTACTTGCCCTGAAGTACTGTCTTCAGGGCTGTCACAGTCAAGCTGCCTCCCTAAGTATTGAAATCAGTCCTCAAAATAGACTGAGCAAAGTGAGTTTTACCTTATTTTGTCCTTGAAGGGATGTAAAGAAGTAAAAAGAAAATATATTTTAGATCTGGAAAAAATTTTGTAGTTATGATAATCTCTATAATGTGATCTAAGCCTGTCAACTGATAGACTTACATAGAATGTGTACAGTTTGGTTATATTTTGTAGTTATTGGCCTTTTTTTGAGAATTCCATATTAAATATATTTTTCAGGTTTTAGATTCTTAAGGCCCACAGACATCTTGAGGTCTGGTGCTGATATGTAAATATTAGCCATGGGGCTCCTCCACTGGACTTCATGAAATATTCCTAGTGTTTAAAGATGGGGTGTCGGGGGTGCAGTTCAGTGCCTGACCAGGCCAGTTCATATGATGATACAAAAACTCTAATGTGAGCCTGAACTTGGGAGACTGGCTGATCCTGCTATGACTTCCTTGCCGCTCCCCCCCCCCCCCCCCCCGCCCCCCAAAGCCCTGACTGGCAGGCCAGCAGCCAGAATCCCCGCTGAAGACCTCTTAGAAGGAGATGGGGCAGCTTCAGTTATCTCCTGCCAAAGTGATACTGGCAGATACTTGCTCTTAAGACAGCAGAGGCCACCTTACCCCACCTCCACGGTGTCCTGATAAAGATTTCTGTGATCATTAGGTACCTGAAAGAAAACCAAATGAGATTAAGACTTAAGAGCATTTAGGAGTCAGTGCTCTGTTGAATCCTTCAGCAGGTTTGTTTGGTAAATCAGAACCCAGCAGACCTAATGTAACTCAGATAAAATGAAAAAGCTCAAGTAGCCTCTGTGGTTCCTTGGCATTTGTGATGAGAATGTCCCACCCCCACATCCTCCCTGTCTGTCTGTCTGTCTGTCTGTCTGTCTCTCTCCCCCCTTCCATCCCTTTCTCCCTCCCTCCTCCCTCTCCCCCCATCTGTGTAGGGCATTGTGTTCTTCCCACATTATAGTTAAGCAGATATCCAGCCCCCATGTTGTAGCATGGTTCTCGATAGCAGGCAATATGATGTTAACTTTTAATTTCATTTTTAATGTATTTCTGTATGGGTTTTTTTTTTTTTATTAGATTGTCTAGTCTCCAGATCCTCCTGTGTATGTTTATTATGGGAACTTGGCGTGAAGGTAGGTTTGGAACTGAGATGGAAACTAAACAAATAACACCCAGTTATAAAAGAATGGGGCTTAATAATATTGTACAACATACTCTGAGACGTGTTTTGTTGCCATACTCCAGAGGAAGACTGTTTGCATAGGCCAAGAGTTTACGAAGGGTGTGGCAGTAATTTATACATAGGCCTGTGAAGGATTGTGGTTGAGACTGAACCCATGACATTGCAAACACCACAGTGTTGCAGGAGCCTCTGTTTTGTCAGAGCCTTCCATATTGAATGGTCTTTTCAGGATCTCTTGAGGAACACTATATCCTAAGGGACAAGAGAACCTCAGAGATGAACATCAGAACTCCTGGTCCTTTCTGAGAGTGACAGTCTATATTTCTTGAGCTAAACTTTAGGTCATGGTGGTCTGAACTTAGTATTTCTTTCACAGTATTCAAGTTATTTGTTGTTTTATTTTTTGTTTGTTTTGTTTTATTGGTAAGGGCGTAATTGAAGAAGGCAGAGATGTAGATGTAGTTAAGGTAGCACACTGGGCGTGTGCCCCATCTCAGACTTATTTCCAGCTGTTCAAACTTTGCCCTTCTTGGATATGAAGCATAACAAAGTCTACGTCATTGAATGTGCTCGGTAGGAATTGTTGTTCTTTGATGTTTGTTCTAGCGTGGGAGAAAGTACGTTTTAGAAGCAGCTAGTACCTTCCCTGTGCTTTTTTACTAAGTCAAGGCCTGTTTTTGCCAAGACAGCTGATGTGGAGGTGAAGGCCATATTCCCCACCCCCATCTCTGTCTAATATGTTAACTCATTCACAGGTTTGACCCTGGTGTACATAAATGCTTTCAATCGTTTAAATTTGCTTCTGTTGTTTCCTGAAAACATATTTCCTCAGATAAAAGCATCGTGATATACCATTTCTTTGGACCTGAACATTTCTTTTCTTTTCTTCTTCTTTTTTAAATCACATAACAAATATTAGTATTAGCGTTTTTCTAGTAACTTTGTCTCTTTTTCTTGTAAGTAGGTTGGGCTGAAAGATCATAGTACATTTTAGATGTAGTGGCCCTTGAACCGTCTCTACCTTCACCAGTGGTATACTAAAGACAGTCTATTGGGTCTTTATATTTTTTATAGGTGATGAGACAATGGTTTACATTGGGTCTTTCCACTTTCCATAAGCTAAACCAGGTTTACTAGCTGGTCTCGACTTTTAAATTGAAGTTGGGATTTTCTTCATTAGGTCCCTTATGATTCCTGTCTCTCTGCAGATCTGTGACTGGTGGAAGAGACTTTCTTTGGTTTAGACTCATTGGCATGTTGATATTTAAAATAATAGTTGAAGGATAAAAATAATACAAACATGCTTAAAAAATGACATTTTTATGTCCCAAATGGATGGCCTTATAGAGGTGAATTCTTCAGAAAGCTTACCCAAAGGACACCATTTAAACTTTGTAACCACTTACCTTCCTATGTGTGAAAGAACAAGCTAATCTTTGGTGGTTTAGAGATCTTTGATGATGTCTAAAGCATGCTTTTGTCTAAGTTATTTTCAAGTGGAAGGAAAGCTTGGGGTTGATGGAGTTGGGGAACCTCTCAGTGTTTTGAATTTTGGCTGATTCCCTCAAATCAAATGTTTATAGTTGCAGTATGTGGGATAGTTAAGACTATATATTTGAAAATGTGTCTATATTCAGATCTTGAATAGTCTGCTAGACACCAGGTCTATTTAAATTTGTCTTTGAACTGTGTTAGCATGATGAATAATGATCGACATAAATGTAGTATATTATTTTTATAAACAGTGGTTTGAGATGGTGGTAATTTTAGAATTTTTAAGATGCTGATCTCTGAAGCATGTTATTTTTGTAGTCAACTGGCCGTGTTGAATGTTATATCTAGTCAACTATATGTTTTCAGCTCATAATTAGAATGCCTGAGTAGCCCATATTCTGATTTGAGGAGGAGTTATTAGCACAAGCCAGCATTTTTGTATGGGATCTTGTTAAGAAATGTAAGGGGGCAGGGCACCCTTGTGGAGTATAAAGGATGCTGTCTTTGATGGCTGGCTCAGAATTAATAAACTGTATGCATTCACTCATATTGAGCACTTTGGCTCATCTTGATTATGCAATCCTCTCGGGGGTGCCTCAACCTGGAATGTGTTTAGAAGAGCTTAGTAGCTTTCAATGGGGAGGTTAGTGGGCTCAAGGAACGTAAGAGATGAAGATGATTTATTAACTGCTGTTGAAAAGTGCTCTAACAGAAAGAGTGAATAAAATTATGATTTATTAGGTATTCCATGAGTAATAAGATGAGGTCAGTACAGGTTAGAATTACTTGTCTTGGTCTTAATTTAAAAATACAGAATTTTTGCAGCATAAGCTCTTCATGGTCATTAGTATGTTCTGGAACTACCATGCTGGGAAATGGAGGAAACCTGGTCCTCACTCTACCGAATGGCAGCCAGAGTTCTGGCTGCCTGGGCCTGTCCCGAAATAGGACCCATCAAATTCTTGTTCAATGCACATATGTTTTTAACCTCACCGAGCATCAGGAATAACTCTGGTTAATTGACCTCCCTTCAAGTAGTCACCCAAGTCCCCTGGGCTGCCTGCCACTGACTATTGAAGAGGGCTTGAGTTTTGTTTTGTTTTGTTTTCTCAGCCAAAAGTCATAAGAATCATATCTAGTGCACGAGGAGAGTAATGAATATAGAAAATGACCTTTTCCAGTTTTAAAGCTGTTTCTCAGAATGATTTATACAATGAAAACTTTATTTGTTTTATTATGTGCTTGAAAACTGGCCGTGAAAGCCGTTCATTAAAAAAAAAAAATATCCTTTGAGCAAATGTAACCTCACTGGAATACATGTAAATGACTGGATCTGTTAAAGGTCAGTACTCTTCCTGGAGTTAAAAAAGTTACAGTCTCTTGAAAAGTCACTCTGCCTTCTGTTTTACACCCAACGTTTTGGATTTTTAGGTGTGTACTTCTTAAAGACTTCCCAGTCATTTCTGGTCATTATCTCCCAGGGTACTGATTATATTTAGTAAGGGGTGTCATTTTCCGTGTATTTTGATTTTATCCATGGTACATCTAATTAAATTTTTCTTTTCCATTCCTATGAACGTTTTTGAGACAAGCATATTTTAATAAGCACTTCTCAAAGTATCACAGTGTGATTAAAAAGGAAAAAAAAAGCTATAGGTGAGGTTTTTTTTTTTTTTTCCACCAGAGAAATCAGAATTTCATCAGTGTGGTTTTCCTGTAAAAAAAAAAAAAGTGGGAAAGAGAAAGGGCTGTGGTGTTCTTCTTCCCAGGTTCCTGTTATATCTCCTAAAAATGCTGCCTCATTCTAACAAATGTGTGGCAGAGCTCTGTGGAGTGTGCACATTTACAAGTGGTCTCCTTTTAAATCTATTCTAAACTATCGTATCTCTCCCGTTGCCCCACTAAGGGTTCTAAGAATTCTTCATGTCTCTTAAATAAGTGATTCAAACTGACATATGTCAGCATTCCCTGGAGAACTCATGAAGGCAGGGATGAGTTGACTGAACTCTGTCTCCTGAGTTGCTTATTCAGTGGGACGACGTGGGTATTTTTAGCATGATCCCAGGATAATACTGAGGCTCCTGGTACCGTGACTCGAGTCTCAGAAACATGGTTCCGGCACATAGCTCTCATTGCCTGGACATCATGGCCACATTCACTACTTTTCCCTTCTTCAGCACTTCTGCTTGATAGTGACTGTCTTCAGAGCGCACCTACATTAGGATTTCGCTTTATTTTGTTGCTGTTGTAAAAAGAGCATCTTTGTACTTGCTCTGGCTCTGCAGTCTTAGGAAGCCTTTGCTCCACTGTCTTTGATAAGGTCTCCTGTTTCCAAATTGCCACTTCATTTATTATTTCTGTCCCTGGACCTGCCGGTGACAATGTTACTATTATATTGATCACCTTCTTATGGACTATAAGACTCTTAAAAATGGAGGTGCTTTTTTCTTTCCAGTAGGTTCCTGGCCCCAAAGTAAATGACAGAAAGCAGTTCATCATAAATGTGACCAAAATGAGGTACAACTTAAGCACAGGGACAAAAATCTTTCCAACCTAGTGAGGCCAAATGCCAAAGTAGACTGCCCTCCCCACCCCCAAGCCTTCCTCTCCCACACCTGTGAAATGAGGCTAATGATTCTCTCTTACAGAAGGGTTACAAGCCTTAAAATAGAAAAAGGGTATGATTCTCTCAGCATGATGCTTGGCAGGTGATATTATTTAATAAACAGCATTTATTTGTTAGCAACTAGAAATTGGTGGGAGTAATGAATGTGGACGTTCATTAAGAAAGAAACTTAGAACCCACAATTATGGCCCACACCTGTAATCCTAGCACATTCCAGGAGGCTAAGACAGGCCAACTGTTGGGAGTTTGAGGACAGCCTGAACTGCAAAGTGATACCTTGCTTCAACATGCATGCACACGCATGCACATGTGCACACACACACACACACACACGTAGCACGTAATTTCTACAACTCCACTTTAAGCTCCAGGCAGACCGTGCTAGCAGCCACCACCCTGGTTCACTTGAGTTTGTGGATGAAAGATACACCACACACACAGACACACACACAGACACACAGACACACACACACAGACACACATACACTCACACACACAGACACCCATACACTCACACACACACAGAGACACACATACACTCACACACACACACAGACACACACACACACACAGACACACACACAGACACACAGACACACAGACACTCACACACACAGACACACACACAGACACACAGACACTCACACACACAGATACACACACAGACACACAGACACACACACACACACTCACACAGACACACACACATACACTCACACACAGACACACAGACACACACAGACACACATACACACACAGACACACATACACACATACACACACAGACACACATACACTCACACAGACACACATACACACATACACACACAGACACACATACACTCACACAGACACACATACACTCACACACACACAGACACATACACACACAGACACACATACACACACACACAGACACACATACACTCACATACACACAGACACACACACACACATGTTAGCTTACTTTTAATATGCTTTCAGTCAGTGGCTAGGCATTTCTGAGCCTTCCGCAGCTCATGTGCGCGTACCTTCACTCCCAGCTCAACACCTCTTCCCTCAGCTTAGTTGGCCAGTTACCCCTCCTTGCTCAGTACCCTAAATCTGCCCTCAGCTTAGTTGCATTTCTACTCTCCTCCCTGCTACCCCCCGCCCTGTTGGGGAAGTGGCCAATGGTCACTCAACCGGAAATCTCACATGGCTGGTGGCTCTCTCTCCCTCCGAAGCATGTCGAATCTTCTTTCTTCCTCCTGTGTCTCCTGCATGCAGGAACCTGGAAGGCCAACCTCTTCCACCCAGCCATTGGCTGCTAACATCTTTATTGTTTGATCAAGAACCAGTTGGGAAACAGGACCTTCACCACCCCTTACACACACACACACACACACACACAAATACATAAACACATGTACACACACAGTCACACATACAAACATACAAACATACACACACATACATGGACAAGTACATGCACACATATATACAAGTACAAACATACATTGACACATATACATGTATACACATATACACACTTACACATATAAGCCCAAGTACATGCACATAGACACACAGACATACACATGCACACATAGACACACATAGATACACACACCCCCATACACACAAAGTATACACACAGACATACATATACAGACACATGTACACACTCACATGCATACACACATAGATACATGGACACACACATACAAACACAGACACATGCACACACTCACATACATAGACACATAGACACATGCACACACACATAGACACATACACAGACACAGACACAAACCCCTATTTAGTAAGTTGAAAACAGGAAGCTTTTTACAGGATATAAATGCAAGTTTTTGCTACAGTGTTACTGCTTTGGCAGAAGTCTTGGATTTTTCCATTCTCACTTTCGTTTTAGCTGCCCTTGCCCAGACCCTTGCTTCCCATGGCAGGAAAAAGGCACTGTTGGCCCTGATTTAGTCGACATCCTACAGAAATGATGCTCCTCCTCAGGGAAACCACAGAGGATGCTGAACTGAATAGGTTTCATTTGTTCATCAGTGTTGAGTTGTTTCTGGCTCCTTGGGCTGATGTTTATATCTGTAGGAGAAGGATGGGAGAAGGGCAAATCTGGATGAGACTGGGTGAGCGCTGGAAGTAATATTTTGTGAACTGAAAACCTGAGAGTGTTTCAGCTATGTGCATAAATTTAGCTCACTAATTAGGTCTGTGTGCTTTCAGTTCAGGGCGTATCTACAACCTTGGTGATAACACACGTTGGTTATTAGCATGGCTACAGCTTCAGCCACATTGACAGCAGAGGATTCTCATACATTTCAAATGGGAATTGAAGAGTAAAATGTAAAACCTGCATTGATCATTTGCATAACTTTGATCTGCTCACAATTGACCGTAGTTTGTGCCCAACAGACTGGATTTGAAAACAGGGCATCAGCTAATACTCTCAAAGTTTACTCTTGAAGACTTTCTGAAGAGCACTTAACTCCTTTTTGTCTTGACATAAGAAGGAACATATATTGTTGTTCCTTCTGTGGCACTGGAAACCCCTTCAGCTCCTTGGGTCCTTTCTCTACCTCCCCCGTTGGGGACCCTGTGCTCAGTTCAGTGGCTGGCTGAGAGTGGCCCCCTCTGTATTTGTCATGCACTAGCAGAGCCTCCCAGGTGACAGCTATATCCAGCTCCAGTCAGCAAGAACTTGTGGACATCGATAATAGGGTCTGGGTTTTGGAACTGTGTATGGGATGGATTACTAGGTGGGGTAGTCTCTGGATGGTCTTTCCCCCAGTCTTTGCTCCATACTTTGTCTCTGTATCTCATTTGTGGGAATTATGTTCCCCCTTCTAAGAAGGACCGGAGCATCCATACTTTGTTCTTCCTTCTTCTTGGGCATCATTTGATACAGGACTTGTGTCTTGGGTATTCTGAGCTTCTGGGCTAATATCCACTTATCAGTGAGTGCATATCATGTGTGTACTTTTGTGATTGGGTTACCTCACGCAGGATGTTATTTTCTAGTTCCACCCATTTGCCTAACAATTTCATGAATTCATTGTTTTTAATAGCTGAGTAGTACTCCATTGTGTATATATACTACATTTTCTGTATCCATTTCTCCGTTGAGGGACATCAAAGAGTACGCACAGAGTTACCCGTGGCCCCTGACACATCAGCAACAGAGGATGGTCTTGTTAGACACCAAAGGGAGGACAGGCCCTTGGTCCTGAGAAGAGTTGATGCAGTAGTGTAGAGGAATACCAGGACAGGGGAGCAGGGAAGGGTTGATTGGGGAAGGGGAGATGGCTTATGGGATTTTCCGGGGGTGGGGAGGACCAGGAAAGGGGACAGCATTTGCAATGTAAATAAAGAATATACCTAATTTTAACAAAAGGAACATATATATGTGTTCTTCAGATTCAGGCTAAAATAACAGAACTTTTTAACCTATGGCATCATTTTTTTTTTAATTTTTAAAATTATTTCATATGAAAACTCCAAGCAGAAGTTTTTAAAAATTAAAATTGACACAAGAAGTTAGAAGGTGTTCTTTGCTGGGGATGACTGTATTTGCTCTTGTCTTTTCCTAAATGCATATGATACCTCCACCCTGAATGAATATTTTGCAGACTTAGAGATTTGAATGTTTGCACCTGGGAGCAGGGGAGAGAATAAAAGCGGAAGTGAAAGTATCCCTCAGAGTTCCCTGTCCTCCTGTAGTGCTGAGGTTCTTAAAGAGACAGTGCTGATCCTGCGACGCAGGATAGTAAAACGAAATGAGACATGATGGTTTAGAAAGGCTCACACAGTGCTTTCCCTTCATGCTTCTCTAAACGCAGTGTACAAGGATGTCCTTGCTTACACATCTATCTGGAAATCTGTGACTTCACTTCTGTGGCTAGAGTTCTCCACCCACCTGTGATACTGAGAATTACACTCCAGGCTTCCCAAGGAAAATGTTAGAGTCTGAGGTTCCTCTTTGAGGACAGGCAGTGAACTTTACAAACTGGCATGGCAGGTATTGGTATAAGTTAACCAGTTGAATGCTCATTATGGAAGCCGCTCTGGTTGGATGTATTCCTTAAATGTTTTCACTGACTCTCCTTTTTTACAGATGTAAAGAGATTAAGGGTTTTACAGCAAAATATGGGACAAATGGTCGGATACTACTAGTTTTTGTTTCTGCAATGCTATTTGATTTCATTCTAGATGCGTTGTTAGATCCTATGTTACCCTTGCTTCTGTGATGCTGTTTGATTTCATTCTAGGTGCCTTGTTAGATCCTATGTTACCCGTGTTGTTCATCGCCTCCCATCCTTCTGCAACCCTCTTAGAGAGAGGAGATGAAAAGGCCGGAGAGTCCTAGCCAGGAGAGGCAGGGATGAGATTGTGCACTTTACCCTGTCAGATCACTACTCACCATAACAATAAAGGCCAGCCCCAGTTCTCAGCAGCGGACCAGCAGTGCTTCCCTTCCAGGAAGCCAGAGAGGGGAATTCCTGACATGAGATTTGTACAAAGATGGATCACCATTCCCTCGACCTGCAGGGCACTCAACTTGCAGTGCTTTAGTATTCCAGTGGGAGCAAAGCTGTCAAGTTCGTGATTGGTTAGCATATCTGTCAGCCTTTCCCAGACTGGCTCGGAGGCCATTTCAGGAGACAGTGTCTTTGATTGATTCCAGGTCTTATGTACCGCCATACTGTGTGGTATTTCCCAAAACACTGGGGGATTTGGGCACATGGAATGCTCAAGGGCTGGGGTGAGGAAGGCAAGCAGAACTGACAGGTAGGGAAGGCTTTTGTGTCTACCTTCAGGGAGGCCTAAGTCCTGTTCTCTATTCTGTAGTATCTCACAAACCTAAGGGGCACTGAGTACATTAGTGGCCATGAAAGAGAGTATTTATGTATGTTTCCTGAGTTTTAAATTTTTTCTCATTGTTATATAACAAGAATCCAAGTTTGTTTGTTTGTTTGATTGATTGATTGATTGACTGACTGATTTTGAGATAAGGTTTCACATAGACCAGGCTGGCCTCACAATTAGTATTTACGCAAAGATAACCCTAAATTTCTGGTGCTCCCTCCTGCTTCCATTTCCCAAGAGCTATCATTCCAGTATGTGTTAGCACGCCTGATTTGGTACATGCTGGGGTTTGAACCAAAGGTTCTGTTCACGTTGGGCCTGCACTCCACCTACCTAACTACATTCCTCCTACCATGCAGTTCTCTCTTTTAAACTACATTTTAATTTGAAGTAGAATTACATCACTTTCCCTCCTCCTTGTTCTTCCTCTGCCCTTTTTCAGCTACCTTCCCTTAAACTCATGATGTACCACCGCCTTTTCATCATTATTATTATTACATGCATAAAGGTATGTGGTTATGTGTCTGATCAGATATATATGTATAAATACAACTTGCTGGGCCTGCTTTTGTTGTTTGTGTGCATGTGGTTTCAAGGCTGACCATTCTGTACTGGACAACCAGCTAAGGGGTGGAAGGGTATCCGTCACAGAAGAAATACGTATATAGTAAGAAATATAGTAATTGTTGTGCTCAATTCTTGTTTGTGTGTTTAAGAACTCAGACTAGGAATCACTGCCAATACACACATTGGCATACACACATTGACATACACACATTGGCATACACACATTGAGAATTACCACTTCCCAAGAGCCACTCAAAAGCACTTGGGGGTCTGCAGTAAACATGAGAGATGCAACCACTGCCACCATATCTTACACACACATACACACACACACACAAACATACACACATATGTATATTATATATATTATACCTTATATATATATTACACATATATCATACCTAAATGGTATGTATATGCATAGTAAATACATGGCACATGTATATGCATAGCTAGTAAATACATACATACAGTTTAGCTCTGAAGTAGTGAAGAGTTATTACATAATGGCTGTGTCCCATTTGTAGAGTACTTATGGCAATACCATGCTAACATTATAGAATTTATTATTTAATCCTTATAAAGACCTGTGAGTTTTGTACTATGTTCCTCTTTTTACACTTAAGTAATTAAAGCTGAGGAAAGTCAAACAAGTTGCACATGGTTGTGTAACTCCTGTGTGCCTCACTGTATATTTGTATATTGATGGGCTATAACGCCCATCCTTTTGCTCTAAGCACTGATGTCTGTTGACTCCCCTCAGTACCATGACTATGGTCTCTCCAGGGGCTTTTGTCACAGACACATCTCTGCTTGAGAGAGGAGTCAGACATGGAGAGATGATACTGTCTCCATCCCACACTTTAATTACAAAGGGAAACCTATGTTAACCTATGTCTGGGAAAACCTCTCTTGAGAATAATGGCTTGTTCAACATCAATCATGTTTATTGGTGTGAATACTTATATATATATGCATATACATATATATATATATTGATGATATATATGTATATATACACACACATAGTAAATATGTGGGTAAGCATGCATATACTTATTTAAAGTAACACTTTAAACATTAAAGAAGTTAGGTGCTCTGGGAAGTTACCTACTTTCCAAAGGATGAGAAGACAATAGATACTGGAAGAAACAAAATGGGAAACTATGATTCTTAAACTTTGTAGTTATTAAAATTTTTAACCAGGAGAATTAGTCTATAAAGTATGAGCATGTTAACCAAATGTTCAAAGTTTAAATTTATGATGAAGAATATTATCCAGCACCTCTAAAACAAATCTATAAATTCAAGTGATAATGTTACCGGCTTGGTGTTGAAGATTTTAATACAGAAGGTGGGCTGCCACTTAGTTGTTGAGCATGTGTCTAGTGTGTGTTGCTTTGGGTTTCAGCCCTAGTACTTGTAGAGAAGCAACAGCAAAAACCATGTTTGATTCCTCTTAAGACACACACACACACACAGATATTGCAGCACTTTTCAAAATGTGTATAATAAGCAATATAGTAATTATTGTGCTCAATTCTTTTTGTGTGTTTAATAACAGACTAGCAATCACTGCCAATACTCATACACACATTGAGAATTATTACTTCCCAAGAGCCACCCCAAGGCACTTGGGAGTCTGCAGTAAGCAAGAGAGTCGCAACCACTGCTGCCATGGGACGGAGAGGGTGGAGGGCAGAACGGCAGTGTCGGAAGTGCCGTGGTGCGGCAGGTAACAATGCCTGAGAACCTGCAACAAGGAGAGGGGAGTTAGATTTGTGGTCACTCTAAAAGGTCATGGAGCCTGCTTCCTCAGTGCGTGGCAGAGAAGGTGGAGTGTGCTAGGATCAGAGAGGGTGCTGTGACAGGGTCACGGCGGCTGACGGGCTATCGCCAGGTGTTCCAACTTCATCCTGAGATCATTGAGAGCTCTGTGAGGGTTTTAAGGTGAGGGTGTCATTAATTTACAGTTCCCCGTAAGACCTAGCATCAAGGGCATGTTCCCAGACTTGGCCGTGGCACAAATACATGTGGTGCTATATAACTGGGTGCTGGAGATTGAGATATTTAAAAAAAAAAATTTGTAGAACATTGTGAGCACTAAAGTGAGAAGAGGAATAGAGAAGCGAACTATTGCATGTTCTTTTTGTGAGTGTGGCGTTTCCCTTGATGGTCGGCATCACAGGTGAAGGTGTGTGTGTGTGTGTGTGACATGTGGTCAAGTTTGTGGGATGTTTCAGACAGGTGAAAGTTACCAAATAGAGAGTGTCTCTAAAGTGAAATATACAGTACTGGAAGGGTTTAACCCAAGGCTGCTAATGTTGAGATCATTAAATCCTGAAATGGAAAAAGAAGTATAAAGATATCGTCCTATTGGAAGTGGCAAGAAGCCCGAAGAGCATCACATTGTAAGAGATATGCAGAGAAAGAGATGACAGAGAATGTAAGAGATGCAAAAATAAAACAGGCAGAGCGTGGTGCCCTGGACCATTGTTTGACATTTAATATTTTACAGAAGTGAGATTCAGCTGTGCCTAATGCTTCTGAGAGGGAAGAGGGAGGCTGAGAATTGTCCTTTGGATTTGGTAATAGAACGAACGGGAGCAGATTCGGTGGAGCGTCTGGGTAGCGGGAGTGTTTGCAGTAGAACTAATGACATTGACAGAAATCTCAAGGTCACCATGGATGGAGTGGGGAAGTGAGGTGGTATCTGCAATATGATGAGAGGCTATAGGAAGGCTGAGAGGAGACAAAGGAAAGGGGAACATTGTTGAGCTGACAGGCAGAGAAGTGACTTTATCAGTCACTTCTCGAGTGCTGTGATAAACACCTGACCATAAGCACCCTGGAGGTGGGATTATGTCATTTTTATAGCCTGCAGTCCATCACAGAGGGAAGTCAGGGCAAGAGCCCAGGGCAGAAACTTGGTGATGGAAACTGAAGCAGAGGGCATGGAAGAATTACATACTTCCAACACATAACAGTAGTGTCGATTCTCTGTCATTAGATATTGAAAGTATGTAATTTTCTCTTTGATTTTTTTTACAAAGGGTTACGATAAAGAGATTGCCCCGAGTCTCAGAAGAGACTTTGAACTTTTAACTAGTGTTGAGACTGTGAACAACTAGGAGGGCCTTTGAAGTTGGACTAAATGCATTTTGTATTGTTATATGAGTCTGTGGGGGTCAGGGAGTAGATTGTGGTGGTTCAGATGCCTGTTATCTTGGGTATTTGAACACCTAGTCCCCAGTTGGTGGCACTGTTCGGGGAGGATCAGGAGGTGCAGCCTTGTTTGGCAGATGGATGGGTGTCACTAGGGTGGGCTTTGGAGAAAAGCCTCACCTATTTCCATTTATTCTCTCTGTTTTGTGCTGGTGCTTGTGATGCAAGCTCTTGGCTTCCTGCTCCTGCAGGCAAGCCTACTGCTGACTGCCATGCTTCCTGATCAGGATCCACTCTTATCCCCCTACCCCCAAAGTGGAAATACACTCTTCCTTAAGTTACTTTTGGCAGTCGTGTTTTATTATAACGATAGCAAAGTAACCGCTACAATCACTCTTCCCACTGTGAAGAAGACAGCAGATCAAGACAGGCTGAAGGTTCACCTAGGCATCTGAAAGAGAAGGAAGGCACACGGTCCCCAGGGACCTTTAGATAACCTAGTGGAAGGAACTGTTTGTTTGCAAAAGCATACATCCATCCAGCACAGGTAATGAAAGAGGGACAATGATGTGTGATATGAGGAAAGGAATCACTGTCTCATGAGTTCAAGTCATAAAGGATAGCAAAAGCTCATAAGGCCTGCCTGGAACTATGAAATCTAGAATACATCAGGACATGGAGTCACCTTTTTGCTTATCTGGAGTATTTGGTCTTTTGTGTCTGGAAACAACTACTTGAGTGCTCCCAGTGCGAACAAGCTCTCTGTGAACACATCTCAGAGTTTGTATGAACAATGAGTTCAAGTGCTGTGTTTCTAATAAGCATCTAATAAGACCCAATTCAGAATTCCTAGGATGGAAAGTTCGGCCTCAGCTTTCCTTCAATGTCTGATCAGGTAAGATTGGGGTTGGAGCAATGATTCCTTGTACTGGTAGCAGAGCCTTCTGAGCTATAGCCTTCTGAGCACTGAAGAGCAGGGAGGTTGCTGTAAAGAGGCCACCAAATAGCTATACTGTATCTAGATAACTGGTTCGTTACATGTATTGTCTTAGAGATGTTTCAGGTATGAGTCACCTTGACTGGGGTTCTGTACTGTATGCATTACAGAATGTCCTGAAACGGATGATTGATTACCGTTAACATCTTTACATTATCCCATTATTGGTCATACAAATGAGTCTGGTCAGGGACCAAAAGTATGTCCTATTTTCCTTTTAGTTGCTGTGATAAATACCATGACCAAAAGCAATTTGGGGGGGAGAAATAGATTTATTGGAGCTTATAATTTATAGTCCATTACTGATGGAGGTGAGGCAGGAACTGAAGGCAAGGCTTGAGGCAGGAACCATGGGGGAAAGCTGTTGCCTTTACTCCCAGGCTCATGTTCAGCTGTCTTTCTTATATCACCTCGTTCCACCTCCCATACTGTCCACAGTGGCCTGGGACCTCCTCCATCAGTTAACAATGCAGAACTTTCTCCCTCAGCCATGCCCACAGGCCATTTTGAAGGAAGCATTTCCTCATGTGAAGTTCCCTCGTCATAGTCATAGTGTGTTGACAGACAAGATACTAGACATTACACACGATCGCCCATTTCACACCCTAACGTACTGCCATTTCATAATGGAAAGAGTCTGAACGTTAATGGTGGCCAGTTAATGAGAATGTGTGCGGTTTATTCTTGAACCCCCCACAGACCCATTTATTCCAACTCTACAAACTAATCATGTCTTATCATTCATCTTTTGAGACCCTACCCGTCTGTCAGGGTTCAATTTAAATCTTATCAGCCTCTTATGCTTTTACCTAAGCAAGTACTTTCTATCTTTCTATTTTTTAAATGATTTTATTTTTTTGCATTCTTGGTAGTCAAGGCAGCACATGCATAGGCTGTGAGGTGCAAAGCTCAGAACTTGGCTCCGTCTCTTATTAGCACTCAAGCCCTGTGCACTTACTTCATGATGCCACTGAACCTGAGCGTCTCATCTGTAAAGTCATGCATACTAATGCCCATCTCAGGAAATAGATTAAGAGTTTGAAAGACCACGTATCTAAGCCCCAGTCTGCAGTGATGACCACATACATGGAATAGCAGTTGACAAGTTAATTACTCACTTCCTTGTCTTGAGCATGTGTGGTGTGGGTATTCTGTCACTGTGGCAACAAATCATGGAAAGTGCGCTGGCTTTAAGCGGTATTAATTGCTGCTCAGAGTTCTCTGAAGTAGGAGTGGCTTGTTTGCCTTCACTACACCAGTTCTCATAAGGCTCAAGGCAAGATGACATCTGACCTGGCTTCTTGGTTGGAGATTAGGGAAGTGACTCTGCTTGAAAGCATATTTGCGCTTGTTCTATATTTGTTGGGAGCAGCTAAAATGTGATTTAGAACTTTGTATGTACAGCACAATTGTTGTCAATTGTCACCATCATTGTGCACTTTAAATCCCTTAAAAATAATGGGAGGCAGCACAGGGCATATGATCGATCAGTGGAACAGCTGGGTCGGAAGTCTTCCTGCCGCCATTTGCACCAGGGAGCTGCGGGCCTCCACAGCCTTCTCTACACAGAGAGAGTGATCTCCCAGCAGTGCTTTCACTTCTGAGTGCAGAGGTGATATCTCCACCTTTTCTCTGGAGAGGACAATCAGTGGAGCAGCTAGGACAGAAGTCCTCCCGCCGCCATTTGCACCAGGGAGCCAGGCAACTCCACGGCCTTCTTCCTCCAGGAGAGAGTGACCTCCCAACAGTGCTTTTACTTCTGAGAGCAGAGTTGAGGTCTCCACCTCTCTAGAGAGGAACAGCTGGGTGTACACAGGGCATAGGATCAGTGGAGCAGCTGGGACAGAGATCTTCAGGCTGCCATTTGCACCAGATAACCAGGCGACTCCACAGTCTTCTGTGCACAGACCCTGCCAGAAAAGAGTTGGTTTCCCAGGAATACAGACACAGACTTATAGGCCCACAGGAGGAACAAACTCCAACCAGAGACTGCAAGACCAACTAGTACCAGAGATAACCAGATGTCGAAAGGCAGGCACAAAAATGCTACCAACAGAAACCAAGGCTAATTGGCAACATCAAAACCCAGTTCTCCCACCACAGCAAGTCCTGGGTACCTCAGCACACCAGAAAAGCAAGGGTTGGATTTAAAATCCTATCTCATGATGCTGATAGAGGGCTTCAAGAAGGACTTAAATAACTCCCTTAAAGAAATACAGGAGAACATGGGTCAACAAGTAAAAAGCCCTTAAAGAGGAAACACAAAATCCCTTAAAGAAATACAGGAGAACATGGGTCAACAGGCAAAACCCCTTGAAGAGGAAACACAAAATCCCTTAAAGAATTACAGGAAAACATAAACAATCAAGTGAAGAAACTGAACAAAACCATTCAGAATCTAAAAGTGTAAGTAGAAACAATAAAGAAATCACAAAGTAAGACATCTCTGGAGATAGAAAACCTTGGAAAGAATTCAGGAGTCATAGATGCAAGCATCAACAACAGAATACAAGAGATAGAAGAAAGAATCTTAGGTGCTGAACATACCATAGAAAACATTGACTGAACAGTCAAAGAAAATGCTAAATGCAAAAAGCTTGTAATCTAAAACATCCAGGAAATCCAGGACACACTGAGAAGACCAAACCTAAGGATTATAGGTATAGAAGAGAGTGAAGATTTCCAACTTTAGGGTCCAGTAAATATCTTCAACAAAATTATAGAAGAAAACTTCCCTAACCTAAAGAAAGAAATGCTCATGAACATACAAGAAGCCTATAGAACTCCAAACAGACTGGACCAGACCAGAAAGTCCTCCCGGCACATAAAACACCAAATGAACTAAAAAAAGAAAGAATTTTAAAAGCAGTAAGGGAAAAATGGCAAGTAACTTATAAAGGCAGGTCTATCAGAATTACTCCAGACTTCTCACCAGAGATTATGAAAGCTAGAAGGTCCTGGGTAAATGTCATACAAACCCTAAGAGAACACAAATGTCAGCCCAGACTTCTATACCCAGCAAAACTCTCAATCACCATAGATGGAGAAACCAAGATATTCCATGATAAAACCAAATTTACACAATATCTTCCCATAAATCCAGCCCAAGGAGGGAAACTACACCCTAGAAAAAGCAAGAAAGTAATCTTCTAACAAACCCAAAAGAAGATATCCACACAAACATAAAAATAACTATTCCTTAATATCTCTTAACATCAATGGACACGATTCCCCAATAAAAAGACATAAACTAACAGAAATTTTTCATGTAAATCTTCAATTTTATCAGAAAACGTTAGTAATTGCTCTTTCAATTAATTTAGTAATTTTTTATGTCTACCAGTTTATCTGCATTACTTTTCATGATAATCTTCATTTTTTTTTAACTTTTTTCTATATAGTTCTTCTATTTTATCAAAAATGTTTTCCATGTAAATCTCTAATTTTATCACAAAATGTTTTTAATTCCACCTTTAGTTAATTTAGAAAGGTTTTTTATGTCGACCTTTTTATTTATATAATTTTTCATGAAATAGTCAATCTTAACATGTTTTTCTATATATTTCTTGAATTTTTTCAGAAATATTTTCCATATAAATCTTTCATTTTACCTGAAAATGTTTATAATTTCCCATTCAATCAACATAGAATTATTTTTATGCCCACCATTTTATCTGTGTAATTTTCCATGATAATCTTTAATTTTAACATGTTTTTCTATATATCTCTTCTATTTTATCAGAAATATTTTCCATGTAAATCTTCAATTTTATCGTAAAATGTTTTACTACCTTTTTCAATAAAAGAACATGCTTTTCAAAAAAAAATGGGATGCTTTACACATTTCTGTAACCAGGGTCTGTGTCACATCAGCATGCAGTGTCCAGTCGTGCAGACATGGACCCCCTTCCGTTTTTAAACCTCAGCATCCGATGGGGTCCAGCCTCAGCTTAGTGGTAACTTTCTGTTCTGCATCCCTGCTGAAGCCTGCTGTCAGCTTTGAAGGGCTTCTGTGGTTAGTTTAGGCTTACCAGGATAATCTCTTCATGTTCAGGTCAGCTTAATTATCTACAAAGAAGTTTGCTCTCCTTGCCAGTTCCCCTCTGCCATGTGAAGTAACAAACAAGTCTAAGGATTAAAGTATCACCAAGAGCCACTCATGTGGTTGGTTGCCTTGTGTAAGTATTTATATAAAGTCAGGCTCAGTCCCCTGCATACCCATAGTCACTCAGCAACATCGGTGACTGACTTTGTAGCCTATACCTGTGTTTTATGCTCATCCCAAGTAAACTATTAGCCAAGAGCTCTTTTGTGACTTTAGTTATAAGTAGGGAGTACCCAAATTTAAAAAAAAAAAGCTCACTTTGAAGGAGTTCTTTTCTATTGCTAACAGAGACTATTATGTATACCAGGAAGGAAAACAAAGAGTGTACACATATAAAGAAGATGAGGAGAGAGAGAATAGCTTGCGACCTCTTTGGACTGTCAGGAAGCCTCTCTAAGTGATTATGATAAAATATCTTGTTTTACTCGTGTTCTCCTTATTTCACAAATTAGTGTTCTTAACTTAATAGGGCTGCGAAGGTGCCAGAACTGCACAGTATTTCTGCTCTGTGGTCCTTTTCCTGCCTGGTAGGTAATGTAGAAGTTAGGATAAATTCCAGAGTAGGATTCCTTGAACTTGGTTTCCTGTCTGCCATGTTTGTGTCTGACAACCTGTTTTCTTGTCTGTAAAACAAAAGAAAATGTAGACCTTATTCTATCCAGCTACTGTTAAGGACGAGTTGTGTGTGTGTGTACATATGCACTACTTAGCAGTGCTTAGAAATGTAGCTGATGCTATATATTGGGGGTAAATTAGAACTGAAAAATTTGCGTTGTCTTTCAACAAGGGTTAATTTTGACCCTCAGATTACATTTGACAATGCCTATGCATAACAGTTGTCCCCATGATAGGATGGGATATAGGCATCTACTGTGTAGAGGCCAGGGAGGCTGCTAATCAAATCATGTGAAATTACATAAGCTGGCTGTTTACCTCTACCACTGAATACACACAAAACAAAACAAAAAAAAAACAAAACAACAAACAACAAAATGAGGCACGTCAAACCCAATATCAGTAATGGTAAGATTGAAAAACCTTGTTATAAACCAGCAGATTATTATTATGCTTTTAGTTATTAAAAGTACTTTGAACATAATATGTTTAGGTATCCTGAATGATTTTGAATAGTGAGGATATTCACACCAAAAATCATGAAGCATTGAGTCCAATGATAAAAATTATTTTACCTTGGCTAACCGAACAATTTCCCCTGTGTAGCTAATTTTATATGTAACACAGATAGCATAGATAGGAATATATTTCATCTCTTGAATATACATACAGGGGTTAGAATACTCCGCTCCTGAGAAAAATTGAATGAAATGTCTGTTTTTCTTAATTTCATAATCTTCCAGTGAGCTTTCCTGTGAGGATCGCAAGGAAGAAAATGACTTGAATTTTAGAACTCACTGTTACTCAGTATTTTTTGCTATAGTCAAGGTGACTATCATAGCTAGCAGGATGGTGACATATAGCTTAGGGTGTAGTACATGATTTACAAGACTGGGAGCATTTTGCCAAGTTCATGACTACTTTCTAAATATTGCATAAGGCTCCTGTTTGCTGTCTTGTTGCCGTCTTACACCACAGGCTTGTCTAACAAGTTGGAGCCATCTTCAGCGATGTCCTATGCCACTCATTACGTCTCTCACCAATTTTCCTGACCTGCCCCATTGACCTATCACCTCTACCTCAGGTTTGGATGGTTGGGCTACTCCCCAATCTCTAGCCCGTTTATCCATTCTTGTGCTCATAGCTTTGCTGTCCAGATGACTGGTCAGTTGTCAACCCCTGCCATGCCATAGGGCACAGAGAACTGGTTCGGGTATGTCCATTCTGCCATCCATCAATTGCATAGCTTTGCAATTCATGCATCCTTATCCAGTTGTGAAGTTCTAGAGTGTTCATTTGTAAAATGTCATCAGTTTGTTGTGTTGCAGTATCAAAAGGTTGGGTACACATGATCGACCAGTGTCTGAGGAGGGTGGTTAAAAACTTAACACATATTATCTTCCATTCTGTCTCTACTTAAGGAAACTAAGAACCAGGAGGTACATACACAATGATAACTTGCACTCCAATATAGTGATAGATCCAAAAGAACCCTGATGTGCTAGGCATCAGTTATGTGACCAGACATGCCCAATGATGGACTCTATGGTAGTTGTGAACTGTCAATATAATATATAGGTTTGTGGTTATAAAATTATATGACTTTTGTGTTATGATATTTAGCACATTCTTGGCTTACATAAATATCCTTAGAAGTGTTGTGCCAGTTCAGGGAATCAACATGTGGTGCTTTGTGGAACATTCTTCATAATTTTGAATCTAGATCATAAAGGATAATAGGCTAGACACTTAATTTAAAAAGAATAAATCATTTTTTTTAATTTCAGAAAATTTCTACTAATTTCATTATCAGGGTTAGCCAAGGAAAACATGCATAGTTACATTTTATAACATGTTCCTTGTTAAAGGTCTCTATCGTGGTTTTGTGACACTCCAAATTGAAGATAAAATGGTGACTACTTCCTCATAGACCGTGTGATCAAGAAGGTTTAGGTATAAATAAATGTACTGAGCATCGCCCAAGGATCTGTGCCAAGTCTACCTTGTTTCCTGGGATCTCAGGCTATTAGAATGGAGAGCTTCTTCCAGTAGCGGCCATCTTGCCACATGCTCAACTGCATGCCTGAGCTGGCCACTCAGTCTGAACAGTCTGGCCACACGGAACTTGAAAACTAGTCAAGGCCTTCTCACAGTTTGCTATCTAGTCTTAATTCACTATGTCATCATTCAGCACCTTTATGAAAATACTTCAGCTTTAGCAGTGAACTTTCGGGAATCTACTTAAGTACCACTATCCAGAACTGGTTGATCTTGGGGGAAGAAAGACCTTATGTTGCAATGAGGCAGCATTAAGAATGCTCTGCTGCAGTAGTGACATTTACAAGTGGGATGATCTGGTGGCCAGCATCACAAACCCTGAGTAACTTCCCTCTTCTAAGTGTAGATGATGACGTTTTAACATGAGAGTCTGTGCCATTGGCTACAGTGGCCTACAAGATAGACTGCAGTAGATAGACAGCCCTATTGTAAGAGGTTGCCCATTACCAGTAGTTCTGAGATGAGACTTGAGATTTGAGTTTCATAAATGATTCAAACAAAGCAGGTAATCATGAGTCCACACTGAGTGCAATCCAACACTACCATATGCTTCAAGTCAAGCAGTACGAAAAGGAGGAAACACATCTGGACTTGCTGCACTTGGTAATGCTAAGAGATCTCAGTCATACTGCTGTGTACCACAGGCCTGTAGGAAAGGAACACATGCCCAATCCTTGTAGGGAGGTCTTTTGAAGACCTGACAGAATGTATGGTGTACCCTGGCATCCTAGTAGAGATGAGATTTGGCCTCAAAAGTTTGGTGTTGAGGGGGGTCCACTCTGCCACATCTCAGTCTTTTTGGGGATTTACTTTTTGCCCGGTGGATGAATGTGAGGTCTGTTTCTTTTTGTAAGGACATGTTGTGTCAGCCTCTGCAGTCAGGGGCAGGGAGAGGGCCCTCTAACAAGCTAGTACCATGGCTCAGTGTAATCATCTGTGGATCATGTATTCAATCCATTGGCCTTTAGGATTTAGGTGACTTGTCAGTGAACTTCACAGGGGAATAGTTAGTTCCTGGGAGAATGACTTCAGCAGGGACCAAGAATGTAGGTTGGGTGGACAGGACTTTCATAGATACTGACAGTTTTCTGGTAGAAAACGTACTCAACTGTTACAAAAGAACACTTTAAACAAAGGTATTTTAAGTCCAAGTGGATTTCCTAAGCCAAGGACAATGTTTTATATTCAGTGCTAGGAAGGAAGATTCTGCCGGTAGTAGAAGGTCATATTTCTCTGTTTAGAACAACAGTACTGCTTCCAGAAATGAAGGATATGGAATACAAATATCATTCAAACAATGAAAACGCAAAGTCTAAGAGTGTCGGTTTATATGGAAATCATCAGTGTGACATTGAAAGTCTACTGGCCTTTTTTGAATAATACGTAGTGTGCTTGATTTCTCCTTTCACATGTGTTTGTGAGAGAGAAGTGTTGTAACTTTGAAAAAAAGAGAAATTGTAACCACATTCATGAAAATAGATAAAATTTAATATTACAACTAATGCTATCAGTTTTGTGAAGCAGAGATACAGTGTTTTAAAGATATTTGCTGCATGTGTATGTGTGTGGTATGCTTCGGTGAGCATGTGTGTTTACATGTGAGTGTGTTACATGTGTATGTGCAGGTGTACATCTAAGAGTATATGCAAGGTGTGGAGGCCTGAGGTTGTCTCCAAGTGTCCTTCTCGATTGTTCATACTCATGTGTATTGAGGTAGGGTCTTCCTGACTCAGTGGCTTCCAGTTGGATGAGTCTGACTAGCCATCTCTGGGGTGTCCCCGTTTCCACCTCCCTTACTAAGACCCATAAGCAGGCGTCCATACCTACACACATTTTTAGGTGAGTTCTGGAGTTCTAAGTTTTCATCCTCACAAGTCCACAGCAAGCTCTATGCGCTGAGCCATCTCCCCAGTTCTAGAAATACTATTTCAAAACTTAACTTGTCTTCTTTCCATGAAACTAAAGCTGTTTAACAAAACAGGATGCAATAGGGGGGCATATTTCAGTTGTTTCTGTCAGTGTGGGTAGATGACAGTACACAAAATGATTTAGTTATCGTTTGAGGTTTTCATCCCCCCAAATATTACATAGCCTGCATCTTTGATAACAGGATTTTTCTTCAGTAATTTATTCCATTTTGACTATGTATTTCCTTTTTCCAGCAAGGTAGAGGGAACTGCTAAACTTGTTCTATGATATTTACTGAGTGAATCCAACTTCATATCCCTTCATTAAATCATGTGTTTCTCAAGCACCACACATAGGTCATTTCAAACTTGATGAGCTACCACAATTTGCTTGGCAAATCAGACTTCTTATTTATTGTTATACAATTGAAACCTTACAAGTACTTTTAGTCAACAAATAACATTTCCAGAAATAATGACAGTGAAAATTTTCCTGTCTTTCCAAATGGGGGGTGTGGTATAAAGTCCTATTTGACCCAGCCACTTAAATTTTACAGAAATCCAAGGTACTGGTACTGAAACTCGATAGTAATGACCGTAATTTGAACTTGTGATGATACCACTGCAATTCCTCTGTCTTTGGGCACCCTTTTACTGCCTAGGAGCTGGGCAGTCAGTGTGATGGCATATCTAATCTACATCAGTCTGGTTCCAGGCAGAAGGGAAAATGAAATAAAGCACCTGCAGACCTTGGCAAATAGCCCAAGGCTAGAACCTCTAGCTCTAGAGAGGCTACAGCTCCTGTTCCATTCAGGGGATAAGCAATGGATAGGAGCCATTGGTGATCAAACCATACTTATCTGCAAAAGGTGAATAATGTGTGTGTGTGTGTGTGTGTGTGTGTGTGTGTAAAATTTATTATTGGGAAAAATGCTATATTTATGGCGTCCACTTGAACAGTAAAATAATTTGGCCTCTCCTGACAAATGGAGCATATTTTCTTTTCCTTAAATTTCTGGGATCTTTGTCTCGTTTTAAAGCAGATCATAATTGGAAAGGGCTGCACTCGGAGCTAATAGGAAGCAGCGCAGTCTGTTTTAACAGGTTCCGGAATCCGGCAGGTATTTAAGGCTGGGTACTCGCCATGCAGCAGAAGTAAAAGGAGGGATGATTTTTCTCTTAAACGAGCTTTGTCATGTCTTAAAGCTCTAAGAGAATGTTTACAGTAATGCATTTTCAGGCTTGAAAAATCTCTACAATCACTCCGAGAATATCTCCTGTATACTTTAATCCTGAGAATTACCATTTTTAAGGTAAATATGACGCAAGTGGATTAGTTGTTAGTTCTTCCCTTAAAAATGATGTCATCCAAAATAACTTACCATTTTGAATAACAGTGGAGATCTTAAAACTAGTGAGGCTTTGAAAAGTGATATACATACACACACATACACACACACATATGTTACTTTTCAATATATAATTTTTAACATGGATTTCACAGGAAACCTGATGTCATTAACTTAGGATCAATTTTTAGACTAATATGTGGATTATTGTATCAGGTAAGGTTTCTCTCACTATGTGTCTCTGTCTCTATTTCCCTGTCTCTCTGTCTCTGTCTCTCTTTCTCTCTGCCTCTCTCTCACTCTGCCACAAAAAGAAAATCTCAGGCTGTTGGTGATAAAATGTCACCTGTAAAAATTATAAAATAAGCAGGTAAGGTGTCTCGATACAGATGCACAAAAGTTTTTCAAGGGAGAATTTTTTTTTGCTGTTGAAGTCTGTGTAACAAGAGTTTTTCCTTTCTCAGTGTATGTGAATTGACCTGTTCTCACTTTCTTTTCCTTAACCCATCAGTGGGTTTAAAGTTTCTCTATGCATAATGTTCTTGAAACCAAGAAGAGCAGAAGCTGCTTCTGCCTGCTTTGTTTCAGAAAATCTCTTAAATGTTGCATTTCCTCCAGAATAACTAGGATAGCAAAAACATAAAACGGTATGTGGCAACATTGTACCATCGCATCCTTTGAGGGGTCTGGCTTAGGACAGTGAACAAACTGCATTTATAGGGCTCAGTCAGAATTCAGAGTCCATTTCCAAACATGCTAGAGGCGTGGCCTTGACTTAGCCTGTTGATGTCCTTCCTTGATGTGTTGTGAAGAACTGAAGAAAGAATGCCTTGTGTGATTCCCACCATGGAATGTTCAATACACGCTGGCCATGTTTATTGTAAAGATGATATGGAAACCCTTTGGGGTATGCTAGTTAAGGGCAGTATGTTTTATAGTATTTATTACTACGCCATGATCATACTTTGGAATCAGAAATTCTAGTTATAATATATTTATACTACTATATTTGGTAAGTTATTTTTGAATACTTATTTTAATGCATTTTATTTTCTACTCAATAATAATCTTTAAAATGTAAAGTGTCTAGATTACGATATGGACTCAAGGAAAATAATTAATATTTTATTAATAATAAACCGTTTGGAGAACAATTGTTCCTCAGACTAAAATAACCAAGCTTTCTAACATTTTATACCCAGTCTATTTTAATATATTAATTATAATTCATAATCCTTTGGTTCAGAGAATTCTGATTTCCGCTGTGAATCTGAAAAAGAAATGCAAATAAATAGATAAATAAAAATAAATAAATAAATAAATAAAAAGAGAAATACTTGTGCCCCGTGATACCACTCTTAATAACAACTTTTATTTTTGTCTAACAAAGCCAGGAAACAACCAAGATATTTTTCAGTAAGTATCTGGAGTAAAATATGGTTGATACAGACTATGGAAGTTAGTAGTTTAGTGGTTATTCAATACTAAAAAGAAATGAGTCACCAGACATTAGAAGGAACCAAGCATGTGCGGCAAGTGAAAGAAGCCATTCCCAGATGTCGACGATTCCAAGGATATTGTATTCCGAACAGGGCAACACTGACGGCAGTGGTGCATCTAGGGCTACGGGAGCCGAGGAGATAACAGGCCCAGCAGAGAGGAGATCTTGGGTCAATGGAAAGACTTATATAAATACTTATGTATATAGTAAACACATGCCGTTGTACATTTGTTAGAAACCATAACATATTCACTGAAGGAATTCTAATGTTGTAAATCACAGACGTTGGGTGCTGATGGTGATGGTGTTTAAGTGTAGGCTCATCACTTGTAATGAATGTTCCTCTTTGCATAGGGTTGATCTTGCAGAGGTTGTATGCTTGTTTTAAGGGGGACATTTGGGAGCTGTGTGCTTTTCTGTTTAGTATTGCTACGACTATAAAATTGCTCTAAAAATCGTTCATTTAGTTAAAACATAAAACATTGAGGGAAAGAAATAAAGAACACAGAACCCTTTTCTTCTTGAGAGTAAAAGAGCCGACTTCGATTCTCTAGAGCTAACTGGGTCTTTTTTTTTTTTACAGTTAAATTAATTATAGGATTTTTAAAAATAAATTTCAAGTTATTTTTCCTTGATGACTGTTTTTATCACTAGTAACTTTACTCTTAATGACTGTTCTCAATATTATCAATGACTTCCTGGTATTTGTGAAGTTGAAAAAGGAATCTCAATTAACAAAAGTTTAGTCTCTAGTCTCTATGAACTTAACAAATCCACAAACAAATTCTTTTAAAAAATACCCCACATATTTCCCACATATTTGTGTGTGTGTGTGTATGCATGTGTGTATGTGTGTGTGTGTGTGTGTGTGTGTGTGTGTGTAAGAGAGAGAGAGAGAGAGAGAGAGAGAGAGAGAGAGAGAGAGTACCTGTACACAGGAACAGGAATATAGGTATTAATGTCTCAGGAGTCTCAAGTACTCAGAATCAACCCAGGACCTTGCACATACGAAGCAAGAGCCCTACCACTGAGCAATATTCCTGACCCAAATATTTCAGTCTTGTAAAAAAAAATTATGTGCCATTACTGAAAAAAAAATTAACATCTTGATGGTTGCACAATGGCATGCGTTTTGGAAATGGTTGAGCATATATTTCCATGTGTGTTACAGTATAAGGGCATATGTGCATATGTTCATAGGCATTGGTGGGGAGGACAGAGGTCCACACTGCATGTCTTTCTAGATCACTCTCTACCTTATCTTTTGAAACAGATTTTCTCACTTAGACCTGGTGCTCACTGATTGGTTGGGCTGGATGGGAAGCAAGCTCCCAGGATAGGCCTGCCTTCCCATACCCCAGCCCCCAACCTCCATGCTAAGGTTCCAAACACCCATGGTCTAAACTCAGGTCTTCACTCTTGGTATGGCAAGCACTTCATTGGCTAAGCCACCTCTCCAACCCCTAGACTCGCACCTGCATTACAAATTCAAGAACTAAAATAAATAAATTACCTTTTGCTGTGAAGATAGTAGTGCATATGAAATAATTGATTTCAGATTTTAGAAATGAGGAGGGGCACTGTGGGATACCAGCAGAACATAGCAATTTCTATGATTGATAAAAGGGAAGATCTTCGGTGGCTGACGGTTCCCACAAGCCATCCTAGGTCTTAGTTTAGGGAACGGATAATGAAGACAAGTTGGTACCCTGGCCCGCAAATGTAGTCCTTTGCTTCCTGGCCTTCCATCGACTACAGAAGTGTTAGCTTGGCTAAACTAATGAGCATGCTTTTAGTGTTAATTAAAAATCAACTAGATAAAGAGACCAAACTCCCCACGAGTAAACCTATAAACTCGAGTGGCAACCTTTGTATAATGAGAGCAAGGTCATTAACCTATAGGCAGGTATGTGCACAGGAAATACCATGAGTGACAGAACCAGATTATGTCATATAAAGAAACTATATCCAGCAGCTGTCCATTCCTCCAAAAGAATTTACGAGACATTCACACACAAGACAGTTGCTAATGTCTCTAACTTTGAAGGTCATAAATTATTATCCTTTGAATATTTTTTTTAAAAATGTACTTGTATTGTACTCAATTACTTTCTTCTTTTCTTTTTTGTTCTTGCATGTTTTGTTTTGCTATTGTTTTACCTCACTTGTTTGTATATTTAGTTTTTGTTAGTGCCTTGAAATCTCTTAAAAATTTTATAAAATAGCATTAGAAATTTATTATAAAGAGAGCTCCTTAAATGAGCCTAGACCCTTTTTTCTAGAACTCGAGACATTGGCTTTTTCTCAAGAGATGGAGCTATTTCTCAGACACCACCAGACCATGTCTCCAGCATAAATAATGATTACTAAGATTCTCTCCTTTATTTTTTTCAAACTGGCTTTATCAGTTTCTTTTTCTAAAGAAATTATCGTTGCTAGTTGCTAACCACTCTTGTTTCCCGGGGGAATTAATGCACAGTAACCCATTAAGATTCATGCAGTTATATTAAATAATCACTACTACTTTATATATCTTCTGCTGCCTTTAAAAAAAGTATATTAAAGTTGGCTGGAAAGCAGTCAGGATATAGAAATCTGAAGAAAATTTCTCCCCACACAAGTCAGCCTGAGCAGAGGGAGCTGCAGTAATATCCAAATGTGCCCATAGCCAACAGGAAAAGGAAGTAGAGTCCTGTAGAAAAAAAGTAAAAAGTCTAGTCGCCCCGATGGTGGTAAGAAACCACAGGAAATACCATAGCTGAAAGGAACTGTACCACAGTGGGCAATCAGCAGCTTGGCCTGGAGACGGGTTCCTGTTTGTCTTTAAATCCATTGCCAGACCTGCTGGTGTCGAGGACATTTAGTGTGTCTAAGTAGCACAGGGCCAGGCCAAGAGGTTTCTGGTTCGGAGCTAGAACCAAGTGTTGGAATGAGGGGGGAGAGGGGTTGCATCCTGAGAGTTGAAAGCTTCAAAACATGAAGGGGGAGGGCTGAGGTACAAGGCTCTTTCCTACAGCCACAGCTTGCAAGCTGATATAATATGGGGTATCATGTTGCTAGCTAGCTCCCTGGACCCCAGAAGGGGCCTCCTCCTGTTTAGAGGAACAGCTGGATTGCTCAGCTGTTCTGGAAAACGGTGAGGTTCCCAGCCCTCGTCTTCCTCTGTGCCGTGCTGTGCTGGCCCTCAGCTACTGCGTAAGAACACAGAGGGTGTGGTGAGGCTTCTGTGTGCCAAATTCAGTCAAGTGCCTCTCAGTTCACTGTGGTAGGTGTGTGACAAAGCTTACTCACTTCTTCCTTTACAGCTCTCCAACTCTAAAGCCCACAGTGATGACGGCTCTTGAGGTTTTATTTGTAGAACAGACTGCTTAAAACCCTAAATGCTATCTAAACTGTGAAACTGCTACTCATGCACAGCAAGGAGAATTGCGGAGAAGTCTGCACAATGTTGCACACAGGCTAGATCTTAAGGACTTTACTAATTTATAGGAAAAAAGAGCCCACGGTGGAGCCAGAGCAGTCTGGGAAGGTGGCACCATGGAAAACCTAGACTAGGAGCAAATGAAAATTACTCCCTGGACCGTGGAAAGTTGTATACCCACAGAATCAAGAACAGAGCCATCTACTCTAAACCCGTGCCTGCAAATCTGAAGCTAAAGTATAAACTGCTGGCCTGGGCTAACTTTCAGCCTAGTGCTGGTGTGGGTAGAGATGCAGATGTGTGGAAAGGTGCATGTATGCACAGGTGCACATGCATGTGTTGATACACATGCATGTGTCGGTACACATACATGTATGTGGCAGGACATATGTGTTCAGGTAGTCATGCACTTGTGGGCATTTGTGCGTGGTGGCCAGATCTCATCTTGTTGAGTTGCTCTCCAGGAACGCCTAACCTTGCTTTGTGTGTGAAGACAAGATGCCTCATTGGTCTGATGCTCAGGCATTTGGTTAGTCTGGCCAGCTTCTACCTCTTAAGACTACAAATGTGTAAGACATGCCTGAGTTTTTTATGTGGATGCTGGGAATTAAACTGGAGCCTCATGTTCGTACGGCAACCCTTTACTAACTGGTCCAGCCAGCCCCAGCGTAGTGTGCTTAAGCGACTTAAACCAGAGCCTTTGCCTGAATCTCGCCTCCTTCCTTTCTTACCTAGTTGTCCTGGATGAGATCATTCTGTCTTGTTTGGTCCTTTGATTTTAGCTTCTTTCTCGATCTGAAGCTGGGCAGGGGTAACAAACTTGGGATCTTGAAGGGGAACCTAAGTTGAGTTTTATTTATCCTATCCTCCTGACCTCAGTAAAAGATAGCACTCTCAGTTCAGGGTAAATTGAATTCTGACAAACAAACATTTCTTTTTTAGCGTGATATTTGTAAATTTTTCCTGTGAGGTTACTGTGTTTCTTCAGTCTGGAAACCTCTGTCACCATTGTCCTGGCGTCACCTGGTACTCAATAAGCTGAATCGCCATTGTTATATTGGGAAAGAGAACCTTGAAAAATAGAAGATTTTAGTAGCCTTGGGGAAATGGGAGAGACAGTTAATGTATTTCAGAAGTTCAAAGAGAAATTGAACACAGCTTATGAGTGTTTTAATTGAATGCAGGGTAAAATTGGAAACTACCCCTGGCCAGGAAGGGGTTTCCTCTGTGTAGCATGATAGTTGTGAGAAGGTGACAGGCAGGCGGGCCTCTCTAATGGAGAGCCTTCTCAAGACTCATCAGCAGCATCTTTGTGCCTGTTAAATGAGATTGTTGAGTGCTTCTAGATGGAACCATGATAGACTCCAGGCCTGCAGTCACCGAGTGCAGAGTCATGCCACACACTGCCTTCCATCACCTCTAAGCGACATTGGCCTCTTTTCTCTTCTGTCCCATTAATTTACCTCTCCTTCATTTGTCCTGGCAACCCTGGCTCCGGGCTTCCTAAACGCCTGCTTGCCTTTCCTGGACCTTTCTTTCTTATCTCTGCTCAGCTCCAGAAGCCAGGGAGCAGGGTGAGAAGCTGGCGTAGGTGACTGGAAGAGAGCATGTCCAGAGACTGCCGTCCACTCGCCGGGCCTCAAGAAGATTCATTACCACCCCACATAAAATAGCTGCTTGAGATGCACAGAAAAAAGGAGCAGAAAGCATCAAAGTTCTCCGTTGACCTCTCCTAAGGTCAAGACTGTACACCACAGCACATCAGTTGTATCATAACTGATTCTTCATTGTTCTGTTCTTTCCAGACAAGAGTTCTCTCTATATAGCCAGTCTGGTCCCAACTTGTGATCTTCCTGCTCCAACCTTCCAAGTGTTTTAATTTCAAACGTTCACCACCCCAAGCAGCCAGGACTACATTTTTTTTTCCTTTTTCTTTTTTTTTTAAAAAAATGAGAAAGCTAAAAGGTTCAACCCTTAAAGAACAGGGCTAAGGCTTCACTGCACATCCCGTTCTGAGTTTATCTGTGAAGACTCTGCCTCTGCACCCAGCCTCCCGCTTGCTGGTGTCCCTTCTGCTTGATAAGCCCTGGCAGGGAGATATGGGGGAGAGGATAAAGAGGAGGGCTGGCTGGATTGCTGCCCATTGCGTCCTTATCTAGAAATTCCTTTGTGTGGTGTAAGTAAAGCCAGAGCAGCTATGTACTAATGCCCTCCGTTACCCTGGAGATTGTTCCTCATTTTCCTCATCTCATTTTCCCCAAAGACTGATGCAACAGCTTAAAGATATTTTCTGTTGGGGTTGTATCTGAACATTCTGGAAGTTATTTTTCTAACGCATGCAAGTAATTTCTGGAAAAA